>NC_079197.1:26296413-26578913 GCF_029499605.1 Hyla sarda
AACATCATACAGATGCTGTTTTTCTATAACACCCTCCTTGAGGAAGATTTCATGGTCCAAAGAAAGCAGAACCTTCCAAGCATGAATTTGGAAGAGGAAGATTATCACTAACTTAGGCCGGTTTCACACAAGTGTATTGCAATGTAATTTTTGCTCCTGCAATAAGGCCAAATGTCCCAGCCAGACCGCAGGTTGACTGATCCCCGAGCACCATAGTCATCTACGATAATGTATGTTCGGACTCAGGCCGGGAGACTTGGCCGTGATACGGAACAAATACCACTGTAAACCAGCCTAAGGCAGAACCATTATTTCTAAGTGATTTGGTCATGTAGCCCTAACCTCAGTTTTTCCAGCACCATGCCATCAGAAAAGAACAAAGCGAGGACTATATTATATGTTTTACAAGAAAGAAAAGATCTGGTCCATGCTGTCCTATCTACTTGAATAGTTTTATAAATGTCTTAAAAAAGAAAGTTATGATAAAAGGAAATCATTGCTTAGTGATAGCGTCTTCATAAATACAAAGTAATAAAAATAAATGAGCATCCATTCCGTTCAACTTTTAACCTTTGTCACGTTTCGTGAAGCCCCCACTCTCCTCCCACCAAATGCGCCCGCTTGCTATAGTTCTTCATCACCATAAAATCCCATTATGCTGTCACAATCTTGCATTCACTTCCTGGTGCGATTAAGCAGCGCTATTGTACAATTCAGGCTAATGTAATGCAGATGTGGTTCCATCCGTTAAATCAAAGCCCCACCCTGTGGCCACTTGTGTTATTGCAGCAACAAGATGTCAACCATTCAACTGCATAAAATTCCTGCATGCAGAAAGTACTTAGCAACAAGCCAAATATTTATGAATACAGCAAAGTAACAGATAGGAGATACATATGTAGTATAAACATAGCCTCGTAACAATGGAGGTCTGCTGAACTGTTCTGAATGTTTATATAGTTCTGTAGATTTTAAAGGAATTCCCTAGGAGTCAAGACAGGATGTGAGGCAGGCATGTGGGGCTGCATTTTCCCTGCAGAGGAAGAATATTTCTGGCTAAAGCTTTAGGGGGTTATAACTTATAAGACACTCTTCTAGTCTAGAGACTAGTACATCGCTGCACTGGGCTACATGGCACAGAATATTCTGCAAGAAAGAATTCAGTGCCAACTGGGATCCCTGTGGAGCCTGTGGTTGGAGGGCGTCTAATAAGTGCCATATTTTATGTGTTCTTCTGATCTCTATGGTGTTCTACCCTGATTTGCACTATTCTATAATGTTTTTTGATTTTTTTTAATGCTCTTTTATAATGTTAGAACTCTCCAAGGGATAACACACAGAACATTGCAGGATCTTGCTAGCCCAGGCTTTCTCTTGCAGGAAGTCAGTGATGGTCTAATGTAGCCTGTGGCGGGGAGAGGAGTGTACTAGCCCTCAGGAGTGTCGTTAGTTTAGGATAGCTTTGGGAAGTACTCACTTCTGCTTAGAATACAGTTCTGGATGTCACTTCAACCTGGTTCCATACCTGGGAGCAGAGAAAGTAAAGGAGAGAATAGAGAACTACAGCATTTGGGGATAAGCTGCACAAGAAGCCCACAGCCAGACACTAGGACCTCACTAGGCTTCCAGCCAGGCCTAGTACCATGTACCCGCAAGCCACAACCCCTCAAAACCTGCATCCTTCTATTGGAAACTGCAGCATCAACTGTTAGCAAAGACTTTTTGCATAAGCTGTAAGCCAAACGGCTAGGATCTGCTCCAGAGAGAAAGAAAAAGTGCTAAAGTAAAGAAAACAAGCTTCAGGTACCCTAGTATACAACAGCATTGTGGGATATCCTGCTCCAGCCATAACCTTCCAGTTTACTTGTTCAAGAGACTGTGCCTCCTTTGAGCAAAGAACTGCAAGCTGCTGGGGTTACGACTGTGTCCGGCTCCATTACTGCACATGAACAGGGTACCCAAAACAACCCCCAAACACTACACAGGGTATGTCCAGATGAACTACAGCTACATCCCATACTGAGCTGCCTCTCTGTCACTATGCCAGTCTATAAAGAATGGGAGTCCCTGTGAAAGCTCTTGAGCCATTACGACCAGGGTGACACAGACCCTGACTGGTGTGAGGACTACAAGTCTCAGCCATCATACAGGCCTCCTTCCCTACTGCAACACATGTGCTCTGTTAGGCTACTTTCACATGGATCAGGTGATCACTCTTTTCCAACTCATTAATTGGCCAATGCATGCAGGGATGAGCACAGACATTTTGGGGGGCAGGGGCTCAAGTAGAAAAAAAGGGCTGTGGTTGCCCAGTACGGGAGATGTTACCCCGTACCCTTGCTGCCCTGTCAGGCAGCCTCCCTGCAGTGTCCTCTGGGCCCCCACCCTGCATCTGCTCTACTGTAATTGTATAATATCCCCTATGTTATGTATATAAGAATGTTGTATCTTCAAGAAAGGTTAACATGTGATCACCAGTTGTCATGTGAATTGTCATGTGATTGTTACCCGGGAGGTATCAGTGACCAGGTGACCTAAGGGTGGCCAATGGGACCCCAACAGAGTCTCTACCGTAAAAGCCCTGGGAGGAGTCTCTTCGCTCTCTTAGTTCCTGAGTCTTTGCTGAGGTGCAGTCGATCCTAAGAGTCTGGAGTCCTAGGAGCCTCAAGTCAAGTCTGCAGCCACAAGCTACAAGTCTACAAGTAACTACAGTCACAGCTTAGTCTGTCTCCAGTCAAGTCAGTCACTGTCATCTATTGTCAAGTCAACATGGCCTGCACTAAAATGTCTAAAACCACTGCAAGTCCTGGCAAACCCTTAAGGTCTCTGAAGTCACTGGTCACCTCCGTGGGCCCCGGCTACACTGTATAGACTTTACCATCTGTCTCTCAGTAAAGCTACCATTGTCTGTAACTTGGCGTCTGAGTCATTATTGCCGCAGTGCCTAGCCCAGGATCCAGCAGTATACCTTCAGGTGGCATTGAGGATAAACCACACCCTGGCATCACGAATACAAGGGGTTAATGCCATCTTCCCCCAGGGTAATTCCATCTGCCCTCATCACACCCCATACAACAGGGCACTTCTGATTAAAAAATATTTGTAAAAACCTTACATATGTTAACATTCCTGAAGTAAGGGACCTCCGGCAATCATGTCAGCTAAATGAGACCTGCATCACCCCACGGAGGTTCCAATCAGTAAGGGTATTATAGGGCAGGTACATTAAAAGGGCAGGGGGCTCAAGCCCCCTTTTGAGTCTATGTGTGCACGTCTCTGAATGCACGGTTTGCATGTTCTCCATGTTCTCGCATTCCCTCCGACACTACAAGAGCACCTTCTGTGAAACTGGCCATAGGGCTTGCTGGGGATAGGGAAATGAGTTTGTGAGCTCTACTGAAGACAGGGACAATCTCTCTGGAATATGTTGGTGCTATATTCATCTACAGCAATGGTCTCCAAGCTACGGCCCTACAGATATTGCAAACCTACAACTCCCAGCATGCCCGGACAGCCAACGGCTGTCCGGGCATGCTGGGAGTTGTAGGTTTGCAATATCTATAACATAGTATTCTTTAGTTATGATTTTCATATATAAAGAATGTGTGTATCCCATATACCGGTTGTCACCGATGAAAACCGGGCAACAAAAGGTTCACGGATGAAGACGTCAGTGCCGCAGTTTTCACAGCCGTCGTCGTAGTGATACCACTCCGTCGGCTTCAGGATGTCCTCTCTGCGGAGTTAACAACAAGACAAGGGTGAAGCATCGCTCATTACCTGGCTCCATCTGGCTGGGGGCTTTTAATGGGACAAACCAGCCTGCTCTTCACTTTCAGGCATCCTTCCTATCTATCATGGTCCAAGACGCTGCCAAGACAGGTGTTCAGATCTCCCAACCCTGAAGAAATCGTCCTGACTGATGCTGTCAAGTGTAACCGCACTCCCGGCAAAAGCGGCTGAATAATGAAGGTGCTAATTTTCTCAATTTAGGTTAACACATCTTATGAGCAGTCTGGCTGCCGTCTATAGACAGGTGGTATACAAGAAGAACCCCTCCCTTCCTTGCCCTATAACCACCACCCTCGGGTGCCCCATTGAAGAACGACATGAACCTATATACAAATGGCTATGGTCACTTACCTGTATATATATACATATTTCTCTCGGTACGAGCTACGGCCCAGATGGTCAGAAATCAGCACATTGTAGTTTAGGCCTGTGGCTCTGTTATAAAAGAAATAGAGAATATTCTTTAAAGGTACAAACCATGCAAAAATCATATACTGCATTATGACTGGGGGCAGGACACAAGGAAAATAAGCAAAGGGATTTAGAACAGGAGTTCTAAACCGGTGGTTCGCGTACCCCTAGGTACCCCATACGCTGATGCGCTGACAAATACCGGCCATGCATTGGCTAGGATTTGTCAGCGCAGAGTGGGGAATGGCCGATGCAGCTGTGGTAACGGGGTGGTGCTGGTGATAGTGTAGGGTATATTGGTGTTAACCCTTAATTGTCGTGACGCCAGGGTGAGTTTCCTCAATGTAATAATCCTACCGCCAACCATCCCACAAATGGCAGGGAGAAATAATGGAATGTCCACAGCAGATTTTATGGACTAAACTCCAAGTAACTTTACTGTATATTTTATGCAACGGCATGGAACACAACAGTCTTTGAGAGAGAGAGAGAACCGTGGTGCAGGTTCCTCACAGGTTTGCTGGGACTCCGGATCAATGAGCTTTGGTGCCAGCCACTGTGCTACTATTTTTAGGAGATTTGAGTTTCTAGTAGTCACACAGAATTCAGTAGTTTGAGCTTTGAATAACTCACGTTTAGTGGCTGTGGATTCTTAGGCTTTGGGCCTAGCTTGAATTGATGATTGTGCTGAGATGATTGTGCTTCCATGATAGTCCGGCAGGAAGAGAGCAAGCTAAGAGCGAGAATTTAGTGGCAGCAGCCCCTTATATATTAAGGGGGTGGGACAAAGCTCATTGGTCAGCACAAGGGCATTAAGATGAAGGGTGGGGGGAGGGATAATGGCAAAGGGGATCAGAGGGAGGAGGGAATATTGGTACAGAGGGATTAAGATGGAGGGTGGGTAATGATTATCCCCAGTCGTCGTCCCCCCCCCCCCCTCCACCTTCATCAGAATCCCCATCTGCCATTATCTGATAGTGGCAAAAGGGGAATAGAGGGAAGGGAGAATAATGGCACATGGGGATTAAGATGGAGGGGTATAATCATCAACCCCCCTCCCCCATCCATCTTAATGCCCTTGTGCCATTATTCCCCTCTCCCTCTGATCCCATTTTGCCACTATGAGATAATTAATTATTTATTTTGTCCGTGGGTACCCCTCGCGTGAATTTACGCGCGAGGGGTACCTGCTGACATACTTTCACCCTTTGGGGGTACAGTCGCGAAAAAGGTTGAGAACCACTGATTTAGAAGGATTGTCTCACCATAGACACTTACCCCTGTGTCATGCTCCGCCATTTCTTCTAATATCAATCATTTCATATAGAATTGGAGAAATGTTATATGCTATAGTGATCAGGTTCTTTTAGGGTCTTTTTGTTAGTCATCATGCTGCTTTATGGTTGTCACGCTGCTTTATGGTTGACTATAAATGCACTAATGTCATTGGCCCTGATTAACTATTGTAAACCTGACATGTGCAAAATGTAGGGAACCCTTAGAAAATATTGTGGGGAAAAAATTGTAGGGAATTAAAACCCAGAAAGAAAACTACACAACACTCTTAGTAAATCAGGACCATTATGTACTGTGAGTGTTGCTGCCACCTAGTGGATGTTTTGTATCAATACCAGAACAATTGACTTGGCTTAGCTATTAGCTATAGCAGTGTTTTCCAAACAGGGTGCCTCCAACTGTTGCAAAACTACAACTCCCACCATGCCCGGACAGCCGCTGGCTGAAAACACTGAGCTACTGTATAGGCATACAGAGGTCCCTCAACATACGATGGTAATACGTTCCAAACGGACCATCGTTTGTTGAAACCATCGCATGTTGAGGGATCCGTGCAATGTAAAGTATAGGACAGTGGTCTACAACCTGCAGACCTCCAGATGTTGCAAAACTACAACACCCAGCATGCCCGGACAGCCGTTGGCTGTCCGGGCATGCTGGGTGTTGTAGTTTTGCAACATCTGGAGGTCCACAGGTTGTTGACCACTGTTAGAGGAAGTTGTACTCACCTGTCCCCGCCGCTCCGGACCGTCACCGCTCGTCACCGCTGCCCGGGATGTCGCCCTCCATCACTGTCGCCGCGTCCCCGGGGTGTCCCCAACGCTCCGGCAAGGCCTCTGCTTTCCCGGCATCCGCGCTCTCCGTCGCCGCCATCCCTTCGCTACGCACGCCGCTCCTATTGGATGACGGGACTGCGTGCGCAGCGACTTGATGACGTCGTTGGAGAGTGCCGACGATGCAGGGGATCCCGAAGAGGACGCGCCGGACCCCCAAGGACAGGTAAGTGATTGTCACCGGACCACACGGGGCACCGTAAACGACTATCCGGTGGCAGCTGAAGCAGTCTGCGCTGCCGGATAGCCGTTTATGCGATGGCCCCGACATACAAAAGCATCGTATGTTGATGCTGCCTTCAACATGCGATGGCCTCTGAGAGGCCATCGTATATTGAAATGATCGTATGTTGGGGCCATCGTAGGTCGAGGGGTCACTGTATATGGGTGGGAAGCCCCAGACAGTGAGATAAGGTCAAGTGCAGATCCTCTCTCCCTTGTGTAGTTTAGGCCTCAGGACCAACCTTGGCCCTTATGGAACCATAGCTCCAGCAAAGTCGGCAGATTGCCCAGGAGCCCTTGTTCACAACCATAGAGTTCCAGGTTCTCTACCAGTAGTCGAGAGCACCACAATCTTCTACAAGTCAATGAGAATAAAGTACAGTGACCCCCCGACCTACGATGGCCCCGACATATGATGAAATCGACATACGATGGCCTCTCAGAGGCCATCGCATGTCGATGTCAGCATCGACATACGATGCTTTTTTATGTCGGGGCCATCGCATTAAGTGCTATCCGGCAGCGCCAAATGCTTAAGCTGCTGCCGGATAGCAGCTTAATGTTCCCCGTGTGGTGCGGTAAGTATTACTTACCCCTCCACGATGCTCCGGGGTGCCCTCCGGGTCCAGCGCTGGTCTTCCGGTGTCTTCTCGGCCCTCTCCGATGACGTCAATACGCTGCTGCGCACGCCATCCAATAGGAATGGCGTACGCAGCGGCGTAATGACGTCGCTACGCAGGCCTAGTAAGGCCTTGCGGAAGACAGAAGAGGACCGGAGAAGACAGCGGAGAGCCCAGCGGAGGCCGGGGTCACCATCGCGAGTGGCGGGGACAGGTGAGTACAGCTTCCTATACTTTACATTGCACGAATCCCTCAACATACGATGGATTCGACAAACAATGGCTCGTTTGGAACGAATTACCATCGTATGTTGAGGGACCACTGTATAGACAACGTGCTTTACTGCCATCTAGGACCTATAGGGCTTCAGGTTGGGTCCTTATAGGTGCTGAGTAGGCTACACCAGAATTGTCTACACCCTGAAGTTTTGGGCAATTGAGAAATGTTATATAATATAGTGAGCAGATTATTTTCCAGGCTATATGTCAGTCACCATGCAGTGTCACGCTGTGTCTTTTTTCATGCTGCTCCATGGTTGTCATGCTGCATTATGATTGACAATATATGACCAATGTCATTATGTACTGTGTGTGTTGCTGCCACCTAGTGGATGTTCTGTATCAAGACCAGAGCAAGTGACTTGGACACTGTGTTAAAGGTTACTCTGGTGGAAAACTATTTTTTTTTTTAAACTGTTTTTAAACTGGTGCCAGAAAGTTAAACAGATTTGTAAATTACTTCTATTTAAAAATCTTAATCCTTCCAGCTGCTATATGCCCTACAGGAAGTTATATTTCTTTCTGGAATTTTTTTTAGTCTGACCACAGTGCTCTCTGCTGACACCTCTGTCCATGTCAGGAACTGTTCATAGTACAAGCAAATTCCCATAGCAAACCTCTCCTGCTTTGGACAGTTCCTGATACGGACAGAGGTGTCAGCAGAGAGCACTGTGGTCAGACAGAAAAGAACTCCAGGAAGAAATACAACTTCCTCTGTAGTATATAGCAGCTGATAAGTACTGGAAGGATTAAGATTTTTTAATAGAAGTCATTTACAAATCTGTTTATCTTTCTGGCACCAGTTGATTAAAAAAAATGTTGTTTTCCACCGGAGTACCCCTTTAACTGTGGGCATATATGGGTGGGAAGCCCCAGTCAGTGAGAGGAGGTCAAGTGCAACCCAGCTTTCCCTCATGTAGTTTAGACCTTAAGACCACCCTTGGCCCTTATGGAACCATAGCTCCAGCAACAGCTACAGTCCATAACCAAGGAGTTACAGGTTCCCCATCAAAAGTTGTCAAGAGTACTACAATCTTTTACAAGTCAAAGAGAAGCAAGTATTCAAGTGCCTTACTGCCATCTAGGATCTATAGGGCTTCAGGCCAGGCCTAGTCATGATGGTAGCTAAGTGGGCTACAGCAGAATTGCCTGCACCCTGCAGTCTTGGGTATTCCAAGGCTTTCGAAGTACTAAAAGTGTCAGTATATGCGCTGGGAGCCAACTGTGGTGAATGACCCCCCCCCCCCCTTTGATGAAGAAGTGAGAGTGATTGCTAAGGAACTAAGCAGAACAAAGACAAGGACCCCTTTTTCTAATTTCAGTCTTATATCAGAGTGTTTCCTTGGTCTGGTCAGTTTACCACCAAAGAATTGGAACCAATGGCTACCTTGTTAAAGTGTAAGGCTGGGTTCAGACTACGGAGTTTCTGCCTGCAATTCTGCTTTGAAATTGCTGGCAGAAATTCTGCTTGCTAAAATGTACTATGCTAGTGAATTGGTTTTCCGTTCACAAACTCACACTTCGGAATTTTTAAGTGAAATTTGTGAACGGAAAATCCGCTTTATAATTTCAACCTGAATAATGGAGTTGCTCATTCTTCAGGCAGAAATACTTGCAAAACACATTGCAGTCTATTGGGGACTGCAATTGTAATGTCCCAGTACAGGACATAGTCCTGCACTACACTTAGGCCCTGTCAGGTTGAGTCCCTCAGTGACCTGGGGGCTCCCCTGCATGGTCTCCCCCTGTTTCCAGAATGTTGTCTATAATGCCTAGACAGTATCTTAAAGGGTACCTCTCATCAAAAAAACTTTTGATATATTATAGATTAATGTATGCAGAATAACTTTACAATTGCATGTTATTAAAAAATATGCTTCTTTCTATTAAATTTTCCACTTTGAAGAAATGACCACTAGGGGTCTCCCTACGAGTCCTGGCAGCAAGCATTTCAGACTCATGCTGGAGTCCTAAACACTACGAGCTGCCAGTCTGCTTTGTTCACAAAGGAGAACACTCAGAGCTGCCAGCCTGCTTTGTTCACAGCCTGTTTGGCTGTGAACAAAGCAGGCTGGCAGCTCTGAGTGTTTAGGACTCCAGCATGAGTCAGAAATGCTTGCTGACAGGACTGATCGGGAAAAATACAATAGAAAGAAGCATATTTTTCATTAACATGCTATTGGAAAGTTATTCAACATTCATTGATCTAAAATATATCAAAAGTTTATTTGATGTGAGGTACCCTTTAATGTATAGATAGCCTACAGGACCTGCGAGAGCTCTCAAGGACCTGTGAGATTGTCACATGTTATGTTGTCACATGATTTGTTGTCACATGTTCTCCCAGAGAGTACCAGCTTAACCTATGACCTGCAGCTTGACCAATTGCTTGACGGCCATTACAATTCACTCTCTTCTCTAATGATTAATTACAAGTATATTGGTCCAGCAAGCTGCGAGGTCCTTCTGGGTCCTGGCCACCTCTCTGGGAAATCTGTCCTTAGCTGTGAAGATTATTCCATCTGTCTTATACTCAGTAAAGCCTCCGTTTGACCATAACTGGCTGTGGACTCTCATTGCACTACTAGCAACTGGGATAGCGGAGAAACAGGGCGTGTGGTGTTCCAGAACCCTAAAACCACACTGGCGTCACGAACACTAGGGGTTAACAACATCTTGCCCCCGGGGTTAATACCATCTGATCCCACCCCTCACACCGCTACACCCGTGGTCCCACCATACACCGGTGGTCTACCACACAATGTCCACGCAGTCCTAGTGCCGACTGATTTCAGGCGCAGGCTGCACTGAATCTCTAGACAGAAATTTTCCGTCTGGAGTTTCCACAGTCTGAACGTAGCCTAAATTTTCATTAAGCCTGGCACCTATCCTAGGGAGTTGTAGTTTTACTGCATCACATGAGATAAGCAATAAGTGAGGAGCCACTGGTTGCAGAAGACCAATCTAATGTAAATATCATACTTATACTTACGAGTTGAGCTCCTGGACAAGTCTTATTATGGCTGTGTCATCTTTATTCATGACCTCCTGAACAGAGATAAGTTCATATCTCCTAAGGATCTGTAATAAGGATAAAAAAGAAATAACATGAACAATGCATGAAGCATAGCATACAGGCCAACCACATGACAGAACATGCAGAGTCTATAAGCCTTTCGCCCTGTAACAATCCCTTAAAGGTGTACTCCGCTGCTCAGCGTTTGGAACAAACAATTCCAAACGCTAGAGCAGGGAGCTCGAGACGTCACAACTCCGCCCCCCTCAATGCAAGTCTATGGGAGGGGGCGTGACGGCCGTCACGCCCCCTCCCATAGACTTGCATTGAGGGGATGGGGCGTGACATCATGAGGGGGCAGGGCTATGACGTCACGAGCTCCCGGCGCCGGCTCCAGCATTCGGAACTGTTTGTACCCCTTTAGGGTGCGTTCCCACCTGACTTATACGCAGCGTATTTCACGCTGCGCAAAATTTACAGCAGCAGCGGGAAATACGCTGCATATTCCTTGCTCACTATATACACAGGGCTTTCTGGCAGCAGCCCTATGTATGCAGTGAGTTTTGGAGGCGGGGCCGTGTGGCGGCGTGACTGTGATGCACGGCTCCGCCTCCAAAACTCACTACAGGCATAGGGCTGCCGCCGGAGAGCCCTGTGTGTATAGTGAGCAAGGAATACGCAGCGTATTTCCCGCTGCTGACGTAAATTTTGTGCAGCGTGAAATGCACTACGTATACACCAGGTGGGAACGCACCCTTAAAAGTGGAAAACTATTTCTTTTTCAAATCAACTGGTTCCAGAAAGTTAAACAGATTTGTAAATTACTTGTATTAAAATATGTTAATCCTTTCAGTACTTATCAGCTGCTGTATGCTCCAGAGGAAGTTGTGTAGTTCTTTTCAGTCTGACCACAGTGCTCTCTGCTGACATCTCTGTCCATATCAGGAACTGTCCAGAGTAGGAACTAATGCCCATAACAATCCTCTCCTGCTCTGGACAGTTCCTGATATGGACAGAGGTGGCAGCAGAGAGTACTGTGGTCAGACTAGAAAGAACTACACAACTTCCTCTGGGGCATACAGCAGCTGATAAGTACTGAAACTATTAAGATTGGAGCTGGAGCTGAATCAACCCAAGTCATAGGAACAGATTTGACTATGACTGCAGGTAATTAAAATGTTCTAAATCTTTAATTACACATTATTGAAGAGATGCTGTTAAAACTGCTGTTCACAATGGGATATAGCAACTGACATTAGTCCAGACCCGAAAGGCTGGGTTCACACCACGTTTTGTTAAATACGGCTCCCGTATACGGTTGGGAGGAGGGGGGCGGGGCTTAATCACGGCGCCCGCACTCAGCCGTATTCGGGAACCGTATTTAATGTATGTCTATGAGCCGACCGGAGTGAACCGCAGCCTCCGGTCGGCTTCGTTTTGGGCCGTATGCGGTTTCCCGACCGCTGAGTGCGGGCGCCGCCCCCCTCCTCCCAACCGTATACGGGAGCCGTATTTAACAAAACGTGGTGGGAACCCAGCCTAAGAGAACACGATATGGCGGACTTTAATGCCACTGTTTACTGATTTTCTTGTTTGCTTGTTTTTTATTTTACTATTTCTCCTTCTTTATTGTTATTTTGTTTTTGCTTTATTCTATAAGTATATCTCTGTGATGTAATATGTACACGACATGTTTTACACATGCGCTTTACTGATATATGTATAGATTCACAATTTTTACTTTTCTATGAAGTAACAGAAAATTGTCAGATTGTCATTGTCTACTTACCATGTAATGTTTAACTAATAACTTGTTTGTTAAAAAACAATAAAAACATTTGAAAAGGAACTATTAAGATTATTATATATAGAAGTAATTGGCAAATCACATTTTTGTTTAAATCAACCGGTGCCAGAAAGTTAAACAGATTTGTAAATTACTTCCAGTACTTATCAGCTGCTGTTATGACCACAGTGCTCTTTGCTGATACCTCTGTCCATTTTAGGAACTGTCCAGAGTAGGAGCAAATCCCCACCGAAAACCTCTCCTGCTCCGGATAGCTCCTAAAATGGACAGAGGTGTCAGCAGAGAGCACTGTGGTCATGCAGAAAGGAAATTCTAAAAGAAAATAACTTCCTATGGAGCATTCAACAGCTAATAAGTACTGGAAGAATTAAGATTTTTTAATAGAAGTAATTTACAAATCTGTTTAACTTTCTGGCACCAGTTGATTTAAAAAAAATGTTTTCCATTGGAGTACCCCTTTAAGGTAAATTGTGGCTACTGGACTGACAGACTGAAAGTTAATGTACGCTGGGAATTTATTTTTATTTCTTTTCATATATAGTGCAGCATATTTACTGTTTGTATCTGGGTAATTTGATGGAATTAAAAAAATGCATTGAAATGTGTATATGGGATTGCAGATCGAAATCCTTACCCGGATAAGAAGGCTTAGGACGGCAGGATCATCAACCTTGGTGGCTGAAAACCGCTCAATATTAAAGGAGGCAATTTTAAGAGCAAAACTGGTCTGTAGAAAGTAGGCTACCAGCGTCACCAGGAACACGGACTTCATTCTTCCTATAAACAAGGAAAATCAAATTGTATTCCAGGGTAATTCAGGAGGACTTTCCCGAAAGAAAACTCAGGTACTACACACAACCCAGGAGGGTAAGAATGCAGCAGTGGATGCCAGGGGTATAAGGTTACAGTCTCCAGAACACAGACCTGACACTTATATAGGAATCCACAAATGGTATCATTGTAGTCTCACTGCTGGGTGCCCAAAAATCAGCTGGAAGTAGGGTTACCACCTTTCTTGCAAAAAAAAAAATAAAAAAAATACCGGCCATGCTAATTTGCATAATTAATTATATATATATATATATATATATATATATATATATAGATATGCATAACATCACAGGATACACATATGCGGGGGAAATTTGTCTTATTCTGACCCCTATAACTTTGTTATTTGTCCTTATACGGGCCTGTAGTTTTTCACATGTTTTGTTGTGACTTTTTGATCTTTTTTTTATAGTTACCGTACTAACTACATCTCCCAGCATGCCCTGATACAGCCTGTGGCTCAGCAGCTGCCCCAATTGAAAACTACAACTCCCAGCATGTTGGACTATATAGTAGCATATAGTATAGGTCAGTGTTTCCCAACCATAGCGCCTCCAGCTGTTGCAAAACTACAACTCCCAGCATGCTGGGAGTTGTAGATTTGCAACAGCTGGAGGCACTCTGGTTGGGAGACACTGGTATAGTATATGGTGCAACATTTCGGAAGTTGGAGGATTGGTTGGATAAATATCGGCCATTGCATTATCAGTATTTTTAATATAAAAATACTGGCAGGGTGGCCAAAATACCGTCTGTGCCGGTAAAATACCGGCCAGGTGGCAACCCTAGCTGTCCAAAGCAGGAGCAAATCTCCATAGTAAACCTCTCCTGCTCTGGACAGTTCCTGACATGCTTATCAGCTGCTGTATGCTCCAGAGGAAGTTGTGTAGTCCTTTCTAGTCTGACCACAGTGCTCTCTGCTGACACCTCTGTCCATATCAGGAACTGTCCAGAGCAGGAGAGGATTGTTATGGGGATTAGTTCCTACTCTGGACAGTTCCTGACATGGACAGAGGTGGCAGCAGAGAGCACTGTGGTCAGACAGTAAAGAACTACACAACTTCCTCTGGAACATACAGCAGCTGATAAGTACTGGAAGGATTAAGATTTTTAAATAGAAGTAATTTACAAATCTGCTTAACTTTCTGGCAACAGTTGAGTTGAATTTTCACCAGAGTACCCCTTTAAGCAGCAACTGCCTACCCAATCATGATTCAATAAACCTGAACTGACAGCATCTTTACATTTTTAGATAAAGTAACTGTTCAACTAATAATAAAATATGCTACTTAGCCCAAGAAGCTAAAAATGCTCCTCATAGCACCATTCTGTGGCACCCAGAGAGGTTGATACTTTTATTCACCAATATAGAAGTTTTGAAATAGAGTCCTGCTGCAAAACATCATGGTCCTATATAGTGTTGAGCAGGAATATTCGTAATGCAAATTTTTATTGTGAATATCGGCACGTCGCGATCTCGTGAATATTTAAAATATAGTGCTTTACATTCTTAATGACAAATATTAGTAGTTTTTTTTTTCACATGCAAATTTTTAAGCAAATTTTCCATGCAAATTTTCACATGGGGAAAAAAAAGTAAACGAACATAGCGAATATGCGAATTTCGGGAAAATAGGACGGATAATCGTCAATATATTCGCGAAATATTGTGAATTCGAATATGGCCCCTGCTGCTCATCACTAGTCCTATATTTCAAGACCCTAACAATTTTTGCATGTTTTTTATTAACTGCCCATAATGTTATGTTGGTTTGGTATATGTTTAGTACAGTGACCCCTCAACCTACGATGGCCCCGACATACGATAATTTCAACATGCGATGGCCTCTCAGAGGCAGCATCAACATACGATGCTTTTTTATGTCGGGGCCATCGCTTAAACGGCTATCGGGCAGCGCAGACTTCTTAGCCGATTACGGTGCCCCATGTGGTCCGCTGACGATCACTTACCTGTCCTCGGGGCTCCGGCGCGTCCTCTTCGGGATCCCCTGCATCGTCGGCGCTCTCCATCGTCGTCATCACGTCGCTGCGCACGCCGTCCCGTCATCCAATAGGAGCGGCGTGCGTAACGACGTGATGGCGGCGACGGAGAGCGTGGATGCCGGGGGAAGTAGAGGCCTTGCCGGAGCGTTGGGGACACCCCGGAGACGCGGCGACATCCAGGGCAGTGGTGACGAGCGGTGACGGTCCGGAGCGGCGGGGACAGGTGAGTACAACTTCCTCTAACAGTGGTCTACAACCTGCGGACCTCCAGATGTTGCAAAACTACAACACCCAGCATGCCCGGACAGCCGTTGGCTGTCCGGGCATGCTGGGTGTTGTAGTTTTGCAACATCTGGAGGTCCGCAGGTTGTAGACCACTGTCCTATACTTTACTTTGCACAGATCCCTCAACATACGATGGTTTCAACAAACGATGGTCCGTTTGGAACGGATTACCATCGTATGTTGAGGGACCACTGTATATGAATGTAGCAAAATTCTTATATGCAAGATTGTAGCAGATAGGAATATCTATGAAAAAAATAAGGAAAAACATGTTACCTGCTCCACTGAGATCCTGGCCGGATATGTGTTGCTGGACAATGAAATGCAGAGCCCATTGCGTATGTTTACCGGTGCCTTATATACCATACTGAGTGTGAGAGAAAAAGGCAGGGTTCCACCTGACACCTTTTCCTATTTGAGCTCTGTAAACAAGAATATCAATATGTTGAAGGCCATCACTGTTTTTACACATCAAAAAGGTTATCCAGGAAAAAGCGTTTTTATATATATGAACTTGGTCCAGAAAGTTAAACAGATTTGTAAATTACTTCTATTAAAAAAATCTTAATCCTTTCAGTACTTATGAGCTTCCGAAGTTGAGTTGTTCTTTTCTTTCTAAGTGCTCTCTGATGACACCTGTCTCTGGAACCGCCCAGTTTAGAAGAGGTTTGCTATGGGGATTTTCTTCTAAACTGGGCGGTTCCCGAGACATGTGTCATCAGAGAGCACTTAGACAGAAAAGAACAACTCAACTTCAGAAGCTCATAAGTACTGAAAGGATTAAGATTTTTTAATAGAAGTAATTTACAAATCTGTTTAACTTTCTGGAGCCAGTTGATATATATATATATATATATATATATATATATATATGTATAAAAAAGTTTTTTCCAGGATAACCCCTTTAAACCTGTAGTCCCGTAGTGAAAGCCTCAGCGACAGAGCTAAAATCAAGGAACGCAGAATTCTTGGGTCACGTGACTATCGGTGGTTTGGAGAAATACAGTCATCTTAGAAAACACAAATATCCATGTCCCATATGTACTCTAAATTCTCTATATTAAAGGGGTAGTCCTTACAACCAGCCCCTATGGGGTTCCGATCAATTGGTCTCATCAGGTGAGCACCAAGTAAATGCTCACTCTGCACCCACCAGGAACTGACCCAGCATTAGGGCAATGTGGTAAATAAGATATGCCATAAGTGTCTGAAACCTACAGCAACCCCTCTGGTCTGTATGTGGTCACCAGAGGTGGCCAAGAAATCAAAATCCCCTGTTTTAGCTACTTTGAGTAACACCCCTGGATGGTGCTACACTGTCTTGCGCCGCTTCCATTTCAGTCAGTGGGAGATACCGGTGTTATGTCAAGATCAATAGTTATCCCATATGCACATGTGATGTCCCAGTACACCATATACTCCTGTACAGTATTTAGGACATGTCCGGTTGAGTCCCTCTATATCCTAGGAGCCCTCCTGCAGCATCTCCCCATAGTAATATATATTGTGTATAGTGTTCTGTGTGTTATGTATGTGGTGTCCCGATACCGTATTGCATACCGTACCTAGTGTAGAGGTCCCCAAAGTCAGAGTAACTACGTTCAGGTAGGGTTCCTCAGGTGGGACAGCCCCTAGTCGCCTCTCCTTAAGTTTAACTTGAATATTAATAAATGTATATATTAGTAATTCTATCTATATTGTATAGGAATGTATAGTACTTACCTTGTTCAGCGTCGCAGGACCTTCGGTCATGTAACCAAGCTAGTAACCTCTATGGTATGTTGCAGGACCTTAGGAGGTCCTTGGGTCACGTGATACCCAGCATTCTCTGTAATGGTGATTGACATCCATATGGACCAATTAGCGTTAGTCCAGCCCCTGCCCATATAAGGGAACTGCGTCCAATTATCGCTCTATTGAGTTGCTGCTCTCGTGGATGCCGGACTAACAGGACGGTGCTACGCAACTTTCAACGACACGCTCGGCCTCAAAAACCTGCTGGCCTCAGCAGAACCAAAAATCGTGAGTCTTACTCTAATACCTGCTAATACTAGCCTGACTACTGGACCGCAACTAATTCCCCTAAATCCAGTGGAACAGCGCGATATACTAGAAACTCTTAAAGCTAAAGTCCCAACCACTGTTTACAGAAGCTTTCTGGTTGTGGACAATCCATTATTACTCACTACTTAAACTCAGTATCATCTACCTCCCTATCGTTCCTGGGAAGGGTGGCGGTAGGATAAGCTTTATTGAGGAGCCCTCACCCTGGCGTCATGAATTGCAAGGGTTAACAAACACCCTTTATTAACTGCACAGCTACACTCCCCATACCCTACACCCCCCAAGCTACCACATGTATTAAGGACCTTTAAGGACCTTTGAGTTAGTCACATGATAATGTGTTCACATGATGTGTTTGTTACCCACAGAGCACCAGCTAACCAGGTGACTTGCAGCTTTACCTATGGGCTTCTGGCTCAGCCCCCATTTATAAGAGGGGCAGCTATTACAATCTCTCTCTTATCACTCCTGCTGAGAACCAGTAAAGACCAGACGTCTCAGAGCTAGTGTCCAGCATATCTGGAGGGCTCAAGCCATCTACAGCCACATTCCATGTCTGCTGTCACTACCTACATCCTAGTCAAGTCTATAGTCAAGTCTATTATAGTCAGTGTGGCTGAACTAAAGTCTATCAGAGACACTACAAGTCCTAGCAAGCTGCGAGGTCCTTATGTATTACTGGTCACCTCTCTGGGATCCTGGCCTAGCTGTAAAGACTATTTCCATCTGTCTACCTCAGTAAAGCTACCGTTAACCCTTACCTGGTCTTGGACTATCATTGCCCTGCCTAACATTGGGATAGCGATTCTACCGTTCGGTCGGTTACCGGGAAAACCACGCCCTGGCATCAGGAACATTTAGGGGCTAATAACATCTTGCCCCTGGGCTACAACATCTGCCCCATACACATCATCACAACCCGAGACACCCAGTGGCTAAATAGCTGATTGTGGGGTGTCCAACCACTGGGACCCCCACATATGATGAGCGCTCAGGGCTCCACAATGTTCAGATGTTTCTTAGAGAATAAATGGAGCACTCGCCATGCATGTGTGCTGCCGCTCTTTTCATTCGATAGACATTTGCTCTTTGTCCTCAGGATCAGTAGGGATCCCAGTGATAGGTCCTTTGTATAGGACATAACTTTTGATCTTGGGAAACCCCTTTAAAACCCCTTAACGACCATGGAGGTGTATACACGTCCATGTGCCATTAAGCAGGTACGGCGGGGGCTCCCGACTCGAGACGGCTCCCGACATACCGGCCGACCCCCAGCTGATTCTTGAAGCTCAGGGCAGGCGTTAATAGTCGACATGCGGCGATCGCCTTGGCCAGCTATTAACCCTTAAGATCCGGCGTCTAAAGGTACCTGTAACTGCTCCCTAGTGGTCCAGGGGGGTGGTTCGCCACCCCACATCGCCATTACGCGCGCGCGGTGGGGGGGGGGGTTCTGGGGTGGACAATCAGCTGCTGAGGTAGCCGGAGAGCTTCCCTCACGTCCTGTGCTAGCTGCGGCTCTGACAATAATAAAGCCTGGCAGTACCCGGCTTTATCATTCGAGCGCAGCGCACACAGATCAATGTGATTCTATGGAACCACATTGATCTGTATCAGGAATCTAATGATTCCTCCTAAAAGTGTAAAAAAAAAAAAGTTTAAAAACACACACATTAACCCCTTCCTTATTAAAGGTTCAAATCACCCCCCTTTTCCCAAATTCCATATAAAAAATATATATAAACATAATAAAATTAAACATATGTGATATCGCCGTGTGCGTAAATGTGCAAACTATAAAATTTAAGGTTAATTAAACCGCACGGTCAATGGCGTACACGTAAAAAAATTCCAAAGTCCAAAATTGCATATTTTTGGTCACTTTGTATACCCTAGAAAAATGTATAAAAAGTGATCAAAAACTCAGATCAAAGCAAAAATGGTACCGATAAAAACTTTAGATCACGGCGCAAAAAATGAGCTCTTAAACCCCCTTGTATGCCGAAAAAAAATAAAGTTATAGGAGTCAGGACAATTTTAAACATACAAATTTTGGTGCATGTAGTTATATTTTTTTTTTTAAATAGTAAAATAAAGAAAACCTATATAAATTGGGTATCATTGTAACCGTACGGACTTACACATAATAAATATAACAAAACTATTGTTTTCAACAGGGGGGTGGGAGAGCGGAGTTCGGCAGGGAGGAGGTTAGGGATAGATGGGCAATAGGTAGGGACAGAAAAAAAAAAAGGATGGTGGGAGCTACTCTTTAAGGGGTTAATCTAAAATAAATGAATCCCACACGATATAGTATAGATCACTGTTATCCCAACACATTTAGTTGCTACACAGATGTCCATAGGAATCCTCTACAACCAATAGCTTAGGGGTGAATGGGCGGGAAAAACTTAAACAACCAATCATCCGATTGCAGAGGTGGCTTTTATGTAAATAATCCAATAGCCAATCAGGGCCGTCTGCACTGCAATTCTACTGCACCAATCAGAGCGCAGCGATGACACTCGTTATCCAATCAGAGCCCGAGACGGAGCGCGCTGAATATGGCGGGAGGTGTGGAGCTGAGGCTGCTGACTGAGTTGTATGAGCGGCTACAGGTGAGGACGGGGACGGCGGCGGATACCGGACGGATAACGTCTGGCGTGTAATGTTATGCAGCTTCCGACTCTTGTGAAATACGTCCTCATTGCCGTTTGGGCATGCTGGGAGTTGTAGTTTCACAACAGCCCTAGTCCTGAGAGGTTATGTCGTGAATTGTAGTTCTACCTCACAACTACTTCACCCATAAAGCACTGCAACTGGATAGAGATGTCACTTTCTGTTTTTTTCTTCCAAGAACTCGTTCTGTTCCTCTGTTATTCCTCATGGAAATGTAAGAATAAATTGACGTCTAGGGCTATGCTCACACAGCGACAAATAATATGTGCACGTTTTACATATGTTCAGCCTCTTTTTTTTCCCCAAACAAGATGTAAATCCTTCAAGTACAGTTTTTTTTTTTTTTTTTTTTTAATGCAGTGTGAACATAGCCCTATAAGGTTTGTCCATACACCAGTGTTTCCCAACCAGGGTGTCTCCAGGCTGTCCGGGCATGCTGAGAGTTGTAGTTTTGATACAGCTGGAGGCACCATGTTTGGGAAACACTGGTGAAATGAGTGGCGGTATTACTGCTACATTCACAAGGGGCACTTGGGCCCTTGTCGGGGCGGATTTCTGTAGTTCATTTTCTTTTTATTTATTTATTTTTGTGGGGGAAACACCTATAGGTTAGGAACAGACACAACCTTCTCTGCATAGTAGTCTTTATAGGGAAATGTACGTATCTCTCGGCCATGGGGACAGTGCAGCACAATCCAACCCGCTTCCCCGGCAAATATTGCAGTGGGTCTGTCGGGCACTTCTCCCCTGTCGTCTGTCGGGCACTTCGCCCCCTGTCGGGCACTTCGCCCCTGTCATCAGTCGGGCACTTCTCCCCTGTCATCAGTCGGGCACTTCTCCCCCTGTCGGGCACTTCTCCCCCTGTCGGGCACTTCTCCCCCTGTCGGGCACTTCTCCCCCTGTCGGGCACTTCTCCCCTGTCGTCTGTCGGGCACTTCTCCCCCTGTCGGGCACTTCTCCCCCTGTCGGGCACTTCGCCCCCTGTCGGGCACTTCGCCCCTGTCATCAGTCGGGCACTTCTCCCCTGTCATCAGTCGGGCACTTCTCCCCTGTCGGGCACTTCTCCCCTGTCATCAGTCGGGCACTTCTCCCCCTGTCGGGCACTTCTCCCCCTGTCGGGCACTTCTCCCCCTGTCGGGCACTTCTCCCCCTGTCGGGCACTTCTCCCCCTGTCGGGCACTTCTCCCCCTGTCGGGCACTTCTCCCCCTGTCGGGCACTTCTCCCCCTGTCGGGCACTTCTCCCCTGTCATCAGTCGGGCACTTCTCCCCTGTCATCAGTCGGGCACTTCTCCCCTGTCATCAGTCGGGCACTTCTCCCCTGGTTTGTCCATACACCAGTGTTTCCCAACCAGGGTGTCTCCAGGCTGTCCGGGCATGCTGAGAGTTGTAGTTTTGATACAGCTGGAGGCACCATGTTTGGGAAACACTGGTGAAATGAGTGGCGGTATTACTGCTACATTCACAAGGGGCACTTGGGCCCTTGTCGGGGCGGATTTCTGTAGTTCATTTTCTTTTTATTTATTTATTTTTGTGGGGGAAACACCTATAGGTTAGGAACAGACACAACCTTCTCTGCATAGTAGTCTTTATAGGGAAATGTACGTATCTCTCGGCCATGGGGACAGTGCAGCCCAATCCAACCCGCTTCCCCGGCAAATATTGCAGTGGGTCTGTCGGGCACTTCTCCCCTGTCGTCTGTCGGGCACTTCGCCCCCTGTCGGGCACTTCGCCCCTGTCATCAGTCGGGCACTTCTCCCCTGTCATCAGTCGGGCACTTCTCCCCCTGTCGGGCACTTCTCCCCCTGTCGGGCACTTCTCCCCCTGTCGGGCACTTCTCCCCCTGTCGGGCACTTCTCCCCCTGTCGGGCACTTCTCCCCCTGTCGTCTGTCGGGCACTTCTCCCCCTGTCGGGCACTTCTCCCCCTGTCGGGCACTTCTCCCCCTGTCGGGCACTTCGCCCCCTGTCGGGCACTTCGCCCCCTGTCGGGCACTTCGCCCCTGTCATCAGTCGGGCACTTCTCCCCTGTCATCAGTCGGGCACTTCTCCCCTGTCGGGCACTTCTCCCCTGTCATCAGTCGGGCACTTCTCCCCCTGTCGGGCACTTCTCCCCCTGTCGGGCACTTCTCCCCCTGTCGGGCACTTCTCCCCCTGTCGGGCACTTCTCCCCCTGTCGGGCACTTCTCCCCCTGTCGGGCACTTCTCCCCCTGTCGGGCACTTCTCCCCCTGTCGGGCACTTCTCCCCCTGTCGGGCACTTCTCCCCCTGTCGGGCACTTCTCCCCCTGTCGGGCACTTCTCCCCCTGTCGGGCACTTCTCCCCCTGTCGGGCACTTCTCCCCCTGTCGGGCACTTCTCCCCCTGTCGGGCACTTCTCCCCCTGTCGGGCACTTCTCCCCTGTCATCAGTCGGGCACTTCTCCCCTGTCATCAGTCGGGCACTTCTCCCCTGTCATCAGTCGGGCACTTCTCCCCTGTCATCAGTCGGGCACTTCTCCCCTGTCATCAGTCGGGCACTTCTCCCCTGTCATCAGTCGGGCACTTCTCCCCTGTCATCAGTCGGGCACTTCTCCCCTGTCATCAGTCGGGCACTTCTCCCCTGTCATCAGTCGGGCACTTCTCCCCTGTCATCAGTCGGGCACTTCTCCCCTGTCATCAGTCGGGCACTTCTCCCCTGTCATCAGTCGGGCACTTCTCCCCTGTCATCAGTCGGGCACTTCTCCCCTGTCATCAGTCGGGCACTTCTCCCCTGTCATCAGTCGGGCACTTCTCCCCTGTCATCAGTCGGGCACTTCTCCCCTGTCATCAGTCGGGCACTTCTCCCCTGTCATCAGTCGGGCACTTCTCCCCTGTCATCAGTCGGGCACTTCTCCCCTGTCATCAGTCGGGCACTTCTCCCCTGTCATCAGTCGGGCACTTCTCCCCTGTCATCAGTCGGGCACTTCTCCCCTGTCATCAGTCGGGCACTTCTCCCCTGTCATCAGTCGGGCACTTCTCCCCAGTCATCAGTCGGGCACTTCTCCCCTGTCATCAGTCGGGCACTTCTCCCCTGTCATCAGTCGGGCACTTCTCCCCTGTCATCAGTCGGGCACTTCTCCCCTGTCATCAGTCGGGCACTTCTCCCCTGTCATCAGTCGGGCACTTCTCCCCTGTCATCAGTCGGGCACTTTTCCCCTGTCATCAGTCGGGCACTTTTCCCCTGTCATCAGTCGGGCACTTTTCCCCTGTCATCAGTCGGGCACTTTTCCCCTGTCATCAGTCGGGCACTTTTCCCCTGTCATCAGTCGGGCACTTTTCCCCTGTCATCAGTCGGGCACTTTTCCCCTGTCATCAGTCGGGCACTTTTCCCCTGTCATCAGTCGGGCACTTTTCCCCTGTCATCAGTCGGGCACTTTTCCCCTGTCATCAGTCGGGCACTTTTCCCCTGTCATCAGTCGGGCACTTTTCCCCTGTCATCAGTCGGGCACTTTTCCCCTGTCATCAGTCGGGCACTTTTCCCCTGTCATCAGTCGGGCACTTTTCCCCTGTCATCAGTCGGGCACTTTTCCCCTGTCATCAGTCGGGCACTTTTCCCCTGTCATCAGTCGGGCACTTTTCCCCTGTCATCAGTCGGGCACTTTTCCCCTGTCATCAGTCGGGCACTTTTCCCCTGTCATCAGTCGGGCACTTTTCCCCTGTCATCAGTCGGGCACTTTTCCCCTGTCATCAGTCGGGCACTTTTCCCCTGTCATCAGTCGGGCACTTTTCCCCTGTCATCAGTCGGGCACTTTTCCCCTGTCATCAGTCGGGCACTTTTCCCCTGTCATCAGTCGGGCACTTTTCCCCTGTCATCAGTCGGGCACTTTTCCCCTGTCATCAGTCGGGCACTTTTCCCCTGTCATCAGTCGGGCACTTTTCCCCTGTCATCAGTCGGGCACTTTTCCCCTGTCATCAGTCGGGCACTTTTCCCCTGTCATCAGTCGGGCACTTTTCCCCTGTCATCAGTCGGGCACTTTTCCCCTGTCATCAGTCGGGCACTTTTCCCCTGTCATCAGTCGGGCACTTTTCCCCTGTCATCAGTCGGGCACTTTTCCCCTGTCATCAGTCGGGCACTTTTCCCCTGTCATCAGTCGGGCACTTTTCCCCTGTCATCAGTCGGGCACTTTTCCCCTGTCATCAGTCGGGCACTTTTCCCCTGTCATCAGTCGGGCACTTTTCCCCTGTCATCAGTCGGGCACTTTTCCCCTGTCATCAGTCGGGCACTTTTCCCCTGTCATCAGTCGGGCACTTTTCCCCTGTCATCAGTCGGGCACTTTTCCCCTGTCATCAGTCGGGCACTTTTCCCCTGTCATCAGTCGGGCACTTTTCCCCTGTCATCAGTCGGGCACTTTTCCCCTGTCATCAGTCGGGCACTTTTCCCCTGTCATCAGTCGGGCACTTTTCCCCTGTCATCAGTCGGGCACTTTTCCCCTGTCATCAGTCGGGCACTTTTCCCCTGTCATCAGTCGGGCACTTTTCCCCTGTCATCAGTCGGGCACTTTTCCCCTGTCATCAGTCGGGCACTTTTCCCCTGTCATCAGTCGGGCACTTTTCCCCTGTCATCAGTCGGGCACTTTTCCCCTGTCATCAGTCGGGCACTTTTCCCCTGTCATCAGTCGGGCACTTTTCCCCTGTCATCAGTCGGGCACTTTTCCCCTGTCATCAGTCGGGCACTTTTCCCCTGTCATCAGTCGGGCACTTTTCCCCTGTCATCAGTCGGGCACTTTTCCCCTGTCATCAGTCGGGCACTTTTCCCCTGTCATCAGTCGGGCACTTTTCCCCTGTCATCAGTCGGGCACTTTTCCCCTGTCATCAGTCGGGCACTTTTCCCCTGTCATCAGTCGGGCACTTTTCCCCTGTCATCAGTCGGGCACTTTTCCCCTGTCATCAGTCGGGCACTTTTCCCCTGTCATCAGTCGGGCACTTTTCCCCTGTCATCAGTCGGGCACTTTTCCCCTGTCATCAGTCGGGCACTTTTCCCCTGTCATCAGTCGGGCACTTTTCCCCTGTCATCAGTCGGGCACTTTTCCCCTGTCATCAGTCGGGCACTTTTCCCCTGTCATCAGTCGGGCACTTTTCCCCTGTCATCAGTCGGGCACTTTTCCCCTGTCATCAGTCGGGCACTTTTCCCCTGTCATCAGTCGGGCACTTTTCCCCTGTCGGGCACTTTTCCCCTGTCGGGCACTTTTCCCCTGTCGGGCACTTTTCCCCTGTCGGGCACTTTTCCCCTGTCGGGCACTTTTCCCCTGTCGGGCACTTTTCCCCTGTCGGGCACTTTTCCCCTGTCGGGCACTTTTCCCCTGTCGGGCACTTTTCCCCTGTCGGGCACTTTTCCCCTGTCGGGCACTTTTCCCCTGTCGGGCACTTTTCCCCTGTCGGGCACTTTTCCCCTGTCGGGCACTTTTCCCCTGTCGGGCACTTTTCCCCTGTCGGGCACTTTTCCCCTGTCGGGCACTTTTCCCCTGTCGGGCACTTTTCCCCTGTCGGGCACTTTTCCCCTGTCGGGCACTTTTCCCCTGTCGGGCACTTTTCCCCTGTCGGGCACTTTTCCCCTGTCGGGCACTTTTCCCCTGTCGGGCACTTTTCCCCTGTCGGGCACTTTTCCCCTGTCGGGCACTTTTCCCCTGTCATCTGTCGGGCACTTCTCCCCTGTCATCTGTCGGGCACTTCTCCCCTGTCGGGCACTTCTCCCCTGTCATCTGTCGGGCACTTCTCCCCTGTCGGGCACTTCTCCCCTGTCATCTGTCGGGCACTTCTCCAATATCAGACGCTTCTCGCCTATCCTTTGGATAGCGGAGACATTTTTCTGCACGATAATTCTCCTTTAATGACAGTAATGCTTTATCACATAAACGTGTGCGTGGATTACTGGGGATATAGTACAGGTTTATTGTTTTCCTGGTCGTGCGATCACAGATGTTCGATTGTTCTAAAAACTTTGCAGAATGAAAGATAAAAAACGGAAAAAAAAAGTGTTTCAAATGGTAAGAAAAGGTAACAAGTAACCCCTCTCCCTCCTTTTGCAGAAGTTGTCTTGCCCGTCTCTTGAGGGAGTTTATGTGACTGAACCGCAGAGTATTCTTGAGCTCCTGTGCACCCCATCAGCTCATCGCCTGGACATCCTGGAATGGATCTGTACACGGTAACGTGCACCACTCTATAAACCTCATACTGCCAAATACTAGGTGTCGTGCAGAATTGGCAGTGTTTGCACGTGCGTGATAAACCCCCGCCAAGAACTGAAAGCATCATAGCGATCATTCGGGACAAAACTTGTCTGTTAGGCTGTGTTCATATGGGGTTTAACTATGTTATTAAAACAGTTTTAGTTTTTTCATTTTTTTTTCTTTTTTCAAAGGTACAGAAAAAATGTCAGTAGAAACAATGCTGTAAAATGGCACCATATTTTGCAACAATTTTTGTTTGTTTATTTTTTGCAAAATTGCTGTAAAACCACAACATGCAAAAACTACCTTTATATACAAACACGTACACATGTGTGCTTGCCTTAAAGGGGTAGTCCAGTGGTGAAAAACTTATCCCCTATCCTAAGGATAGGGGATAAGTTTGAGATCGCGGGGGGTCCGACCACTGGGGCCCTCTGTGATCTCTCTGTACGGGGGCCAGGCTCTCCGGCCAGATAGCGGGTGTCGACCTCCGCACGAACCGTCGTCTGATACGCCCCCTCAATACATCTCAATGGCAGAGCCGGAGATTGCCGAAGGCAGCACTTTGGCTCTGCCATAGAGTTGTATTGAGGGGGCGTGTCGGCCGCCACTGCGTGCGGAGGTCGACGCGCCCCCTTCCCGTGGGCTGTCGGGGCTCCGTACAGGAGATCGCAGGGGGCCCCAGCTGTCGGACCCCCCGCGATATGCTTAGGATACGGGATAAGTTGTTCACCACTGGGTCACCACTGGACTACTCCTTTAAAGTGCAATTGTAGAAGGCTTATGAAGCTGCACACACAGGAGGAGATTTATCAAAATGTGTGTAGAGGAAGAATGGTGCAGTTGCCCATAGCAACCAGTTAGATTTCTTTTTTCATTTTTAAAGAGACCTGTGAAAAATTAAAGAAGAAATCTGGTTGCTGTGGACAACTGCACCACTTTTCCCCTACACAGGTTTTGATAAATCTCCCGTACAGTGCAGTACGGCTCCACAGGCCTATTCTAGACATACTTGCTCTATGCTTACAATAAACAGCATTGTAATCCAGTTCAGAAGTTGTGCGGATAGTCAGAAAGACGGGGCTCGGGTCTGCTCTGCTCCAGAGCTGCAACCCCTGTCTCCGACAACATTATGCGGATGATTGACGGTGGAAGAGGATGAATGTATGAATCAGCTGAGTGACGTAGCCGGAGATAGGTGGTGGGGATCCGGAGCCCCAGCTCTGCGACTGTCCGGACAACTCCTAGACCCGATTACAATGTTGTTTATTGTAAGTATAGAGCAGCCTTCTTTTTCAGCAAAATAGGCTTGTGAAGCCATGGTGCACTGTGGTTTTCCCATCTTGTAAATTCGTTTTTTTGTCCCCCTTTGGCATATTTGTGGCATATTTGGGAAACACTGTTCTGAGTCGTGAGTTTTGAGCCATTGCATTTCATCTGACATGAGGAAAGGCAGATACATTCAAACACAGGCTAAAGTTGTGGCTATGAAAAATAAATGAACGTTAGTTGTGACGTATTCCATCACCCCGATGGGTGGCTCTGTGCTGGGTTCCAGTTGTGATCTAGTCATCCTCATTGGAAAGTAGTCACATTTGTAATGGAAATTCTTTTACGTCAAAGTGATCTGTCCTCTTCTGCTTTTGAAGGTTATTGTTCTGCTTTACATAATAACCTCCTATTACTGCATCACCCTGTATACAGCCGGCACTGTGTGACATCTTTTGGGTCTTCTCTTTATACAGAACTTACCCTCCACTTCAGGACCAGTTCTCTGTTTTGAAAGAATCTCAGGCAGAATTAAAAGTGAAAGGTAATTTTAACACTTTTTTTTTTTTTTTTTTTTTAGTAATAGATTATCATGTACAGTGGTCCCTCAAGTTACAATGGTCATCCTGGAACCAATTAATATTGTATGTTGAAACCTTTTTATGTTGAGACCATAACTCTATGGAAACCTGGTAATTGGTTCTGAAGCCACCAAAATGTCATCCAAAAATAGGAAAAATTGAGGATTAAAGAAAACTAAGTAAATAACTAATACAGATAAAGCAGGTCCATATAAAAGTAAGAAAGATCTGCTGGGATCTGTAATCACTGTCTATGTAGAGGACAGGAGCTTCTTCAGGGTCCTGTACATTACACACCATGTCCTAAAAAAAAAAAAAAGTTAAATCAAGCTGCACTTACTTGGTGTCCAAAAGAAGCAGCTAACTGTGGCACAGGTAAAGAGTAGTACAGAACATGTAATACCTCCCTGTACTGAAGGGGGTGCTACTAGACACCAGTCAGTGCATGTACTTCAGTAATACAAGTGCTTTACCATTCTGATTGGTCAGTTCTTCCAGCCATTGACATGTTTCACAGATCTGGACTGTCTGTACATTGTATGTTGTGTCTGGTTTCAAGTTACAATGGTCCAGAAAAGACCATTGTATGTTGAAACTATTGTATGTTGAGGCCATTGTAGGTTGAGGGATCACTGTACAGCCTTTGACTACAAGAACCCATTAGGAAAAAAAAACATAAATTCCACATAATGTTACTTGCGGGTGTAATGGACAACCCCTTAACCCAATGTAAGGGCACCCCAGCGTTTAAAGACTTATCTCCTATGCTGTGGATAGAGAATAAGTGTGTGATCGTGTGTGTGTGTGGAATCGTCCGACCTCCGGGACCCCCAAGATCTTTAAAACAGGGACCCAAATCTCCCTTTCTCTATCGGCTCCATTGGGGGACATAGACCGTGGGTGTATGCTTCTGTCTCTAGGAGGTGTGACACTATGGTAATAAAAAAAAAAAGGTCGGCTCCTCCCAGCTGGATATACCCGCCTTCAGGCCCTGAGGTAATCAGTTTAAGCTTAGTGTCTGAAGGAGGTGGACTTGGTCTGGAATTCTCCAGACCAGGTCTTCTGATTTATTGTTTTCCTAGTATAGGGACGTGTTCATTTTTTCATTCCTTTTTCTTTCATGTTTTCAGGTGGGGACTCAGGGACTCCGGTTCCCTGTTTCCCCATTGCGAGTAAGGGGGCACAGACATTGCTTATATGCGCTGTTCACCCCCCCTCGCCAACGGTCAGCGCCTGGTTTGGTACCTCATGGGCCCGGGTCCCCCTATTTCTCTGCTCGCCTCGCTCGCGCATAGCAGCTAGGCATGCTGTAGGGACAAAAAGCTGACTGAAGACTTCACAGAAGACTCCATTAGGTAAGTTCTTCAGACTGAGGTGAGTACATTTCCCTTTCTCCCTTAGGTGCAAGGACTTGCAACCTCTGGAGACCCTCAGTTTTTGGCCCACCTTTCAGGTTTATGGGGCTGGCTGGTAGTGGGGCGAGCAGTGGCGTCTTTGGGGGCATGATTTCTTTTATTACACTGTGTAGGTGTTTTTTCTTCTTACACTGTGTGTGTGTGTGTGTGTTTTATTATGCGGCTGCAGCCGCAGCGCCTTATATGCGGCTGACAGCCGCAGCGTTTTTACTGACCAAGCGCACGGAGCGCTGGCTTACTTTCATTTTCTCCGGCAGCTGCTGCCGGTGTGTATGCCGCCCGCTCATTTCCCCGGAGCGCATATGCTGCTGACATGTGCGCTCGGGACAGCGCATTACTGCTTCGTCCCCGACTTCTACATAGCTCCGCCCCCAGGGGTCGGAACTCTCTGGAGGCGCTTATTATGCAGTTGTGTGTGTGTGTGTGTGTATATGAATGGGATTCTGTCGGGCGCATGAAGCGCCGTCTTACTTTCACTTTCGGCAGCAGACGGCTGCCTGGGGATATTTGTATCGCCCGCTCACTTCCCTGCGGGCGCATATGCGGCTAACGTGTGCCCGGGGCAAGGAGCGGGCGCCATTAATGTGGTTCTTTTCGGCGGCCGGGGCGGTATAGCTCTGCCCACAGGGTCGCCGGAGCTTACTGGAGGCGCGAATCGCCCTCCAATCAGCACTGTGCGCACGATCCAGGTGGCGGGGGCCAATCGGTCAGTGCCCCTGCTCTGGGAACGCCCATCTCAGGGGTTAACCCTTTACTGTCATAGGGGACGCTATTCTGTTCCTCCCTCTAAACTGAGACTACTAGTCTTCTATTTTGTCTGTATGACATATTATTCCTAAAATGCCCACTGACTCTGCCTGCTCCACTGCTCCCCCAGACCCCCTAGCTTCCCCGGATGTTACAGTTCCGGTGGATTCGGCCGCCCCTTCAGTCTGGGTTTTCTTCCTATCCCAGTATTTGGCTGACTTGACTCAAGTCCCCTTTGTGGTGGCTGAGGCCTCACGTGACATGGTGTCTACCTTGAAGAGTTCTGCCCTGCGCCGGCCCTCTGGTGGGTCCCGCTCCTCTTTTCCATAAGCCTCACGCTCTCACGAAGCGTACTAGGGGTGTTTTGTCTGACTTTTACATTGAGTCTCCAGGTAGACGTGGGCGTCCCTCCGTGGGTCTCGCCTCCCCGTTTCATCTGGGCACAGACGTCGCTCCTCCAGAGGACATTTCCGGAATTGCCGCTCTGCCATGCCAGAGCCACGTACCCGGTCAGGGTCGCACCCCTCCAGGGCTGCCTCCACGTGTTCACTTTCTCCTGGTGAACTGGCGGATGAGGCTTCCGAATCGGCATCTGACTCAGAGGACCGCTCGGATATAGTTGAAATGGTGAACTCATTGGTTGCAGCCATAAGAGACTCCTTTCATTTAGAGGACCCAGGATCTTCAGACGTTACTCCTGAAGTATCCTTTCATCGTGCTCAACCAGCACCTCAAGGGTTCAGCTCTCGCGCTGAACTTCACATCCTTCTGGAATCTGCATGGAAACATCCGGACAAGAGGTTCACGGGAATGAAGAGGATTCAAGTGCGTTACCCGTTCGCCAAGGACCTTGACTCTAAGGTGGTTTCCCCTCTCTCAATGGTTCCACCAATTTCCCGCCTCTCTAGGCCACTACACTGCCGCTGGCAGATGCAGCTGCTTTCAAGGACTCGACAGACCAGACGGTGGAGTCCTTAGCGGAGTTTGCCTCGGACGCAGCAGGCTCTGGGTCCGAGGCCCTATTGTTGTGGTGCTCACAACTCAGTCAGGGTATCCTGGCGGGATTTCCCCCCCCCCGGAGGATCTATCTTGCTTTGGTTCTCCAATGCTGGGGACTTCTGTGCACAGCTTCCATGCAGTCAGTCCGTTGTGCTGCCTTTGCTGTAGGTCTCCTAGCGGCCCTCCGCAGCCCCATGTGGCTTAGGGCGTGGGATGCGTTTTCCGCCTCCAAAAGGTCTCTTACCGAGTTGCCTTTTACTGGTACCCGTCTCTTTGACAAGCTCCTTGACGAGATTAGACTCACAACCAAAAAGTTCCTCACTTCGTTGCAAAGTCCCACAATCCTCTGGCTCTGGCCATGGACGCCTTAGTGATTCCCTGGTCGCACTTCGTCCTCCCCCATCTCTTCCTTCCCCTTCCTCTCCTTCCTTCCTGAGGAAGCTCAAAGCAGAGGGCGTCTCCACCATTCTCGTGGCTCCAGACTGGCCCAGACGAGCGTGGTACGCCGACGTCTTTTGCCTAGTGGCCTATGTGCCACTGCGTCTCCCAATGCATCCCGACCTGCTCTCTCAGGGTCCCCTTTGCCACCCCAATTTACTGTCGCTGCATTTGACGGCGTGGCGGTTGAAACTGCGGTTCTGAGGGCCAGAGGGTTCTCTCCCCAAGTGATCCGCACAATGATCAGGGCTCATATGTCCTGCTCTTCAAAGATTTATCACCGTACTTGGCAGTCTTACTTTCGCTGGGTGAATCTCAATCCTTCTCTCTAATTCTTCTCCCTTCCGTGCCTTCTTTCTTTTTTACAATCTGGACTGGAGCAACGCTTGGCTCTCAGTTCCCTTAAGGGTCAGGTGTCAGCTCTCTCCATTCTCTTTCAGCGGCCCCTGGCGTCCGATCCTCACATTCACACTTTTCTGCAAGGCGTAGCTCATGCGGCTCCACCATACATATCCCCCTACTCCCCTGTGGGATCTGAATCTGGTTCTCAGTGCCTTATAAGGTGCTCCCTTTGAACCTCTCTCCGGGACGTTCCTATTCCTGTCCTTTCCGGGAAGGTGGTTCTTCTCATTGTGGTCACTTCCTTCCGGAGGGTTTCAGAGCTAGTGGCTCTCTCCTGCCATTCCCCCTATTTGGTCCTGCACCAGGACAAAGTTGTTTTCCGGCCGATCCCCACCTTCTTACCTAAGGTGGTCTCCTCTTTTCACCTAAATGAGGATATTGTCTTTCTGCCCTGCTCCGTCCCATCCCAGGGAGCATTTGCTTCACTGTCTTGACGTGGTCGGGCTGTTCGGACCTACCTTTCGGTCACTACATCTTTTCGTCATTTTTAATTTTTTATTTTTTAGTGCTTCTGGAGGGTCATCGTAAGGGACTTCCTGCTTCGAAAGCGAACCATTTCCCAGTGGATCCATTTTGCAATCTCAGAAGCCTACCAGTGCAAAGGGAAGACTCCGCCTTTCTGGGTCTCAGCTCATTCCACTCGATCCGTCGGGGCCTCCTGGGCTCTTTGCAATAGGGCCTTGGCCATGCAAGTCGGTAAGGCGGCCACTTGGTCGTCCTTGCACACTTTGACAAATTTTTTCCAGGTGCACACTTTTGTGTCCGCTGCTGCTGGCTTGGGTTGCAAAGTGTTTCAGACGGCTGTGGCCCAGCCTTCCATCTGAGTTGCTTGGTTTCTTTTCCACCCCGGGGACTGCTTTGGTATGTCCCACAGTCTCTATGTCCCCCAATGGAGACGACCGGGAAAAGTAGATTTTTATGCTTACTGTAAAAACTTTTTCGGAGGATCCATTGGGGGACACAGCACCCACCCATTTGTTCTGCTGTCTTTGGTTTAGTTGTCTGTCTGGGGGTTGGTTCCGGTTATTTTTTGTCTGTGGTTCCTTCGGACAGTTGCTGTTTTTTTTTTTTTTCCTTTCCCTGTCGATCTTCTCCTACTGCTTTGGCACTAAACTGATTAGCTCAGAGCCTGTAGGCGGGGTATATCCTGCCAGGAGGGGCCGACTTTCTTTTGTTGCCTAGTGTCAGCCTCCTAGTGGCAGCAGCATATACCCACGGTCTCTGTGTCCCCCAATGGGTCCTCCGAGAGAGAAATATTACGGTAAGGATAAAAAATCTACTTATCCTGCAATATGTAAATAAAAAAAATTATATATATATATATATTTTTTTCTATACGATGAGTGGGTGAAGTATGTCGGACAGTAGTCCCATATGTGACATGAACGTTTTGGTCCTCTGTTGCATCCATCTGCCATCATAGGGCATCTAAAGGGTTATATTGAGATAGGATCTGTCACTAGGACAATCCTTTTTATCTTTAAGATGTTACCACACCTGCTTTTCAGCATCAATAAATGCTATTTCGGCACCTGGAGAATAGAAGCATCTCTGCTCCCCATATCCTCAGCATCACATCTTTACACGCCTTTAATAGCTTGGGCAGTGAAGTGGGCCGTGTAACTTGCCTCTGGAATCTATAAAAGCTAGCATAGGTTTTGGCTACAATTAAGTGAGTTATAGTTTAAAATTAAATAAATAGTTAAAAATAAATTTAAAAAAAGCTACATTTTTGTGCAAAACAGAGGCTTCAAACTTTTTGCAGTGTGTGTCCAGAGCAGATAATCATAAGTTCCCCCCTATATTTTAGTTACGTTCAGGGTTAGACAACATGTAAAAAAAGCTTAATTGTCACATGATAGAGGGTCGTACCCCCAAAAATAATTCAGAAAGAAGAATGCAGATGGAAAGTGTTAAGTATTGCCATGACAACATCTGTCTTACTAGGACATAAAAACACCATACAGATGACTGATAGACCTAGCTTCTCTAGGTGCTGCAATTTTTATAGATGACTAGGAACTGTGGCATTACATGTCAAGGTGGTGGATGCAGGATAAATGTGCGGCCTTCTATGGCTTCTGGCCAATAGAGCTCTCATGCTTCACCTATTTAAAGCAAAACCTCTAAGGCAGAGTTCACATCAGCATTGTGTTCTGTTCAGAGTAGCTTTACTACGTTAAAACTATGGGACTTGAACAGAGAAAAAAAATACTGCAAGCATTAATTCTTTCTCTGCTCATCTCCTGCGATACGACGGACACCTGATGGAACCTCATTAAAGTCAATAGAATCCGTCGGGACCCAGGGGTGTCCTTTTGTGATCTGACCCATTCAAGGTTTGTTCGATGCAAAGGAAAAAAAAAAAAAAACTGCTAATTTGAAGTTAGCCTAGAGGTTTAAATTACAAAACCAGAGCATGGTGCATAATTTGATTATTAAAGGGCTATTAAGGTGTTTTCTTTAAAAAAAAAAAAAATTTTGCTGTTCGCCTAGCCCTAGTCCCCAGAAGCTCCCATTCAGCTTTGTCCGCTCCCCTGATCTGATGTCTTCTTGGTTCCGAGATGAGCGCCGGGTACAGAACCTGGCTGCTCAGCTAATCATTGGCCGCAGTGGTGCCGCATCTCGTCTTGGAAGCAGAAAGGAGAGAGATTGGTGGACTGGACAGAGCCGAACAGAAGCTGCGTGAAATGGGTCTAGGTAAGCGTAGGTTTTATTACTTTTTTTTCGCCCATCCCAGAATCATATTATCTTTTTAAGAATACATTGCATAACCCCTTAAGGACTCGGCGTTTTTCAGTTTTCCTCCTTACCTTTTAAAAATCATAACCCCTTCAATTTTCCACCTAAAAATCCATATGATGGCTTATTTTTTGCTCCACCAATTCTACTTTGCAATGACATCAGTCATTTGCCCCAAAAATCTACGGCGAAACAAAAAAAAAAAATTATTGTGCGACAAAATTGAAGGAAAAAGGCGCCATTTTGGAACTTTTGGGGGCTTCCGTTTCTACGCAGTGCATTTTTCGGTAAAAATGACACCTTCTCCTTATTCTGTAGGTCCATACAGTTAAAATGATACCCTACTTATATAGGTTTGATTTTTGTATCACTTCTGGAAAATAAACATAACTACATGCTCATAAATGTATACGTTTAAAAATGTCAGTTCTGACCCTTATTCCATTTTTATTTTGCCGCATATGGGCATGTACGAGGGCTCCTTTTTTGCGCCGTGATCTGAAGTTTTTATTGGTACCATTTTTGTTTTGAGTAGACTTTTTATTTATTTAATTTTTAATGGTATAAAGTGACCAAAAATACGCTATTTTTGACTTTGGAATTTTTTTACATGTACGCCATTGACCGTGCAGTTTAATTAATTATATATTTTTATAGTTCGGACATTTACGCACGCAGCGATACCACATATGTTTATTTTTATTTATTTTTATTTTTTTATGGGAAAAGGGGGGTGATTTGGACTTTTATTAGGGAAGGGGTTAAATCACATTTATTAACACTTTATTTTCACTTTATATATTTTTTTTTTGCAATGTTATAGCCCCCATAGGGGACTCGAACATTGCACACACTGATCGCTGCCATTCAGTAGCATGGCGTTGATCAGTGTTATCGCTGCTCGACTGCTCCTGCCTGGATCTCGGGCACGGAGCAGGCGATCAGACAGCGAGGAGGCAGGTAGGGATCCTCCTGGTGTCCTGCAAGCTGTTCAGGACGCCAAGCTGCCGGGAAGGTTTCACTTTCACTTCGGATCAACTTTGATTGCCACGTCTGGAGGGTTAATACCGGGCATCACCTCGATTGGGGGTTTCCGGTATTAGCCACGGATCCCAGCCGTTGATGGCCGCCGGGACCAACCCGATATGACGCGTGACCCCGCGTTCTAACATGGGAGCCGGCGCAGAATGTAAATATACGTCCTTTGTCTCGTTAAAGGAGTGTCAACAGCGGTACAAACACTTATCCCCTATCTTGAGGATAGGGGATAAGTGTTTGATAACGGGGGGTCCGAACGCTGGGGTACCCGGCGATCTCCTGTACGGGGCCGCGGCTCTCCCGTGCAGGGGGCGTGCCAGCCGCAGCATGACGTTGCGGCCGACACGCCTCCTCCATACATCTCTATGGGAGAGGCGGGGAGGCAGCATTTGTGCCTCCCCGCATCCCCCATAGAACTGTATGGGGACGGGGAGGAGACGGGGCGTCACCGTCTACCTCTAGGTCGACGCTACGTCACCATGGGTGCTAATGCCGGCGCCCCGTTAGGAAGATCGAGGTGGGGTCCCAGCGGTCAGACCCCCCGCGATCAAACACTTATCCCCTATCCTGTAGATAGGGGATAAGTGTAATTCCGCTGCAGTTGTCCTTTAAGGAGTTAAAACCCACTTCAGTGTAGGCCTCCTCTATTTGTTACCAGAAATTATTTTCCCATGTGAATATTTTGCCATCTAAGAAACTTGTTGACCGCGAGGTAAGTACTAACTGAAGTGAACTGTATGAACTGTGATAAGACTGAGACGTCTTTACATGTCTGCTGGGTTGCAGTTAAAAATTAGCCGCGTCTCTACCTAAAATGAAAATACCAGAAATAATCCAGAGATAAGATGGAGAAAAGTGTTTTTTTCACAGTGTCTGGAGGAAAAACTTTTTTTAATTCTTCTTTTCCAAAGGTGAGGTTATAAAGTTCTTGTCATTTATTCATGTAAACATCTGAGCACATAACTTCATCTCCTCTTGATCCTCCATCTTTATTTCTGGGCAACTCTCACAGCAGTGACAGACACTGCACCACTTCCTATAAAGGGAAGCCTCTCCAGCAGAAGAGCATTTGGGAGGTCAGATCCAGATGTTGGAGGACAGGACTCACTGTCTCTGTTTTAGTTTATCCTAAAATTGTTGGATGGGGTTATGGTCAGGACCTTCTGCCAGCCATGTTCTTCTACACCAGACTTGCCCAGCTATGCCTTTATGGACCTTGCTGTGTGCACTGGGTACAAGGATTTGATGCCATGTTACCCAGTTTGAAAAAAAAAAAGTGTTTCTATTTCTCTTCAGTTATGATACTTTTTAATGGCTAACACAAATAAATTGAATATTACGTGGCAAACTTCTTTTATTGGACTATATCCACAAGATATGCAGTAAGCATTTGACAGGTGGAAATCCCAGGGATGGGTGGGACTCCGATCAATCAGATAAGGGTTCCCCTGACCCAGTGATGGGGGCCTTTTAGGCCGGGTCCACACTATGAATTTTCCAAATGTAATTCCATTTGAAATTAACGCTTGGAAATTCCAGTGCAGCAGAGTCCCATTGCTGGCAGTGGGATTCCCCTGCACAGTGCACACTGAGGAGTTTTTACGGTGGAAAATCTGCTCTTAAAATTCCACCAGAACATTGAACTTGTTCATTGTTCTGGCAGATTTCCGCTCTGCGGACATTGCCGTGCGGACATTGCCGATTATGGGAATGGCAATGTCTGCGCCGTCCCAGCACTGACTGATTCAGTCTGAATCTCCTGCCGGATTTTGTCAGAACCAGGCCTTACTCTTCAGACAGTCTAAGCTCCTGGGATTCCCACCCTATCTCCTGCACTAGACAATTTTCTTATCAAGCCATCTTGCGAAAGCACAGGTATGCCCCCACAGGGATCTTCTGCAGCAAATCCTGCTGCCATTTCTGAACATGTAACAAGATAAATGAGCTTAGCCTTTTCAGAATATACTCAGTGGAGCTACAATAAGTACAATAGACTGTGATTATGCAAAGTTACTTAAAACTGTACTACTTAAGCTATACATCATGTACCACAGAAACTATTCCGAAACACTGACCAGAGTGAATCACAGTGTTTGTTTGATACTATTCATGAGTTGTAGGTCCTTTTCACAGGTTCTTCAGTGGTTTTCACTGTTGGGTTAAAATCACCAACAACAATAAACTTTTATTTTAACAGGGCAGCTGGTGGTGGTATAAAACCATTAAAAAGAGTAACCATGAAATATTTGAGTTGGGTATCTTCCGTAATTATATTTATGCCTTTTTATTTATATATTTCACAGAGATGGCAAAACTTGGCTTTGATCTTATGTTGTGTAATCCAGACGACGTGGACCTCATAAAGGTTTGTTATTTTAATTTCGCCCCCTCGAATTTCATATCATAAACCAGTGGATCTCATAATATAAACTAGTGTGCACAATGGGAGTTGTAGCTGCGCGTCAGCTGGAAAGCCACAGGTTGGGGAACATTGGTTTATACTCCTCCCCTTCATAATTCTCCTCTTATTTTGTTGTTGTTGTTGTTGTCGTTTGTCAATTTAATCTATTTTCTCATACCCTACTATTAGACAAAGGAAACACCTTGACTATAACTATCACTATTATCAAGCACTCGTGAAAAAATAATTGCCCCCTTCACTGGTTGCACACCTAAAGCAGCAAAAGTTACTGCCAAAGACTCAGGATTGCTGAAATTCAGACACATTGATATTTTTCATAACATTGCATGAAAATTTACTATAATAATAAATGGGGAAAATCTAGAAAGGAGCTAATACCGTATATACTCGAGTATAAGCCGAGTTTTTCAGCACGATTTTTCGTGCTGAAAACACCCCCCTCGGCTTATACTCGAGTGAACTCTCCACCCGCAGTGGTCTTCAACCTGCGGACCTCCAGAGGTTTCAAAACTACAACTCCCAGCAAGCCCGGGCAGCCATCGGCTGTCCGGGCTTGCTGGGAGTTGTAGTTTTGAAACCTCCGGAGGTCCGCAGGTTGAAGACCACTGCGGCCTTCGACATCATCCAGCCCCCTCTCACCCCCTTTAGTTCTGTACAGTACTCTCCTCCGCTCGGCGCTGGTCCGGTGCTGCAGGACTGTCCGGTGAGGAGGTCGTCCGGTGGGATAGTGGTTCCGGGCTGCTATCTTCACCGGGGAGGCCTCTTCTAAGCGCTTCGGGCCCGGCCCCAGAATAGTCACGTTGCCTTGACAACGACGCAGAGGTACGTTCATTGCCAACGTACTTCTGCGTCATCGTCAAGGCAACGCCTCTATTCTGGGCCCGAAGCGCGGAGAAGAGGCGCCCCCAGTGAAGATAGCAGCCCGGAACCACTATCCCACCGGACGACCTACTCACCGGACAGCCCTGCAGCACCGGACCAGCTCCGAGCGGAGGCGAGTACTGTACAGAACTAAAGGGGGTGAGAGGGGGCTGGATGATGTCGAAGGCCGCAGTGGTCTTCAACCTGCGGACCTCCGGAGGTTTCAAAACTACAACTCCCAGCAAGCCCGGACAGACGATGGCTGCCCGGGCTTGCTGGGAGTTGTAGTTTTGAAACCTCTGGAGGTCCGCAGGTTGAAGACCACTGAGGGCGGATGATGACAAGAGGATGATGAAGAGGGGTTGTGGGATGATGACAAGAGGATGATGAAGGGGGTGGGGATGATGACAAGGGGATGATGAAGGGGGGGGGTTGTGGGATGATTACAAGGGGATGATGAAGGGGGGCGGTGTGGGATGATTACAAGGGGATGATGAAGGGGGGTGGGGATGACAAGGGGATGATGAAGGGGGGTGGGGATGATTACAAGGGGATGATGAAGGGGGGGGGGGGTTGTGGGATGATTACAAGGGGATGATGAAGGGGGGGGGGGGGTTGTGGGATGATTACAAGGGGATGATGAAGGGGGGGGGGGGGTTGTGGGATGATTACAAGGGGATGATGAAGGGGGGGGGGGTGTGGGATGATTACAAGGGGATGATGAAGGGGGGTGGGGATGATGACAAGGGGATGATGAAGGGGGGTGGGGATGATTACAAGGGGATGATGAAGGGGGGGGGGTGGGATGATGACAAGGGGAATGATGACAGGTGATGATGATGAGGGTCTTGATGATGACAGGCGGTGATGATGATGAGGATGTTAATGACTGGTCTGGATGATGACAGGGGGGGATGATGTATTTCCCACCCTAGGCTTATACTCGAGTCAATAACTTTTCCTGGGATTTTGGGTTGAAATTAGGGGTCTCGGCTTATACTCGAGTATATACGGTACTTAATCAGATCCCAGCATATGTTATAAAATGCATAGCTGCTTTTACCTCTTTCCCGACTTGTGGTTTTCCTAATAGTTTCCTTTGGTGTCTATATGTCTTACAGGGGAATGTTAGCCCAAGCAGGCAGCTGGCCTTTATGACACAGTTACTGGATATTATTGAGACCTGTGACAATGTGTCCAGCAGCTCTGAGCTGCAGCTCATGACTCCAAGGTAAGTGAATATTTTCGTATACATACCTGTGATGTAGACCCCATTGTGTCAGGGTGCAGTAAGTCACCTCAGTTTCACGTAAGCGCCTCTTAACCTTCTTTTACACATTTATAGAATGATGTATGGTTAAACGAGATATCCCTTATCAATAGATATAACAAGCTGATCGCTAAGGCACCCTGCAATCTCGAGAATGAGGACACTGGTCTCCCATTAGAGTGTAACGGATGGTCGCACATGTGCTTCACTGCTTTATTCTCTATAGAGAATAGCAGAGTACAGTGTTCGGCTGTCTCCCATAGAGAATGAATGGAACTACAGCGCGAATATGGAACCTGCCACTCCCTTCTAAGGGGAGACTGGGCTCCGTGTTCTCAAGATTGTGGGGGGGTGGGTGGCAACAGTCCAACCCCCACTGATTAGTTATCCACTGAAATGTGATTAGAGGATAACTTTGTCATTAGAGGATAAGCGATTGTAAAAACCCTTTAAAGGGGTACTCTAGGGGATAAGATGTTGGGGACCCCCGCGATCCCTGCTGAGGCACCCCTGTCATTCGGTGCACAGAGTGAACTCTGCTCCGTGCCCGGTGACCGGCGATGCAAGCTGTCACGCCCCCTTCATTCACATCTATGGGAGGAGGAGTTGACGGCTTTGTACTAGCTGTCACGCCCACTCCCATAGACATGAATGGAGGGGGTGTGGCGTGACGTAATGAACGGGGAAGCTGCAAGTTTCCATGTTCCGGATGCCGGCCCGGAGGTCGCGGGGGTCCCCAACGTCAAGACCCCCATAATCTAACATCTTATCCCCTATCCTTTGCATAGGGGATAAGATTTTTCCAACAGCGTATCCCTTTAAGGTGAATAGGCTTGAATTGTAATGTCTGACCCAGCCTATGGACAATTGTAACGGCTGCTCCATTACAATGGAAGACTTGGGTCCCTGTTCTCAAAATGAGTGTATCCTAACAAAGTCCCCAGGTTCATATTACTTATCCCATATGCTTTGTATAGAGCAGTGGTCTCCAACCTGCGGACCTCCAGATGTTGCAAAACTACAACTCCCAGCATGCCCGGACAGCCGTTGGCTGTCCGGGTATGCTGGGAGTTGTAGTTTTGCAACATCTGGAGGTCCGCAGGTTGGAGTCCACTGGTATAGAGGATAATTATTAATACCGCAAGAACCATGATTCACCAGGGCAGTTCCTGGCAGCTTCTCCCCACCAGCCTTGATGGATAAATCTCTTCTTGTTTGATTATAGGGATAGATTGATCAATCAGGACTGGGGGACAGGGAGAAGTCACTGGTAACCACCCTCATGACTCATGGTTTCGGCAGCTTGAAAGTGGTGACAGGTTCCCTTTTATTGGCAAGCAGTTCTTTATCTTGTCAGTGATGTAATGACCACTTTTTTTTTTCACACTTTGTTTCTGTTTCACAGTTTCTTTTTTATTACACTTGATTTTGCTGTATACTAAAGAATAGTAGACTGCCCTATTGTATACAGCAAAAGTATATGTTGCCATGTGCAAGGCAATAAAAATAGAATCCATGTTTAGCATCTGTTAGTGTATACATTTTTTTTTAATCCTTTTTCTAGAGTATAAAACTTATACGGTAAACGTAATTAAAACCACAGTATGAGCCCATCCTTATCCTTTCCTCCCTATCACAGCGCTGATAAGAACTTTGTTACCTATGCTCGTGAGAATGAGGAGCTTCTAAAGGAACTATTTTCAAGCCCCCATCTTCAAGCAACCCTGGCTCCAGAGTGCAATCCCTGGCCTGCCGACCTGAAAACTCTCTTGGTCCCAGAGGAACTTCAGAAAAGGTAATACTGTAAGCATATTGTAGCCACATCTGGTCTTGGTTCACATGAGCCCCATACTAGAAGACTGCTGTCTGGTATGGGGATTAACACCAGTCTTGTCCATAGTCTGCATGGTATCTCAGCTCTGGCTCAGGTGCAATACCAGACACAGCCAGTAGTCAGGAGTGGTGCATTACTAGAAGAGAGAAAAAATATTTCTACTCCTGTGCAATCATTGCAAATGCTGTTACCATGCATAGTTTTACACTTTAGAGTTTGTATCTCAGAGATGATAAACCTTATTGTATTGACATGTCCACACTTTTGAATCTATAAGGATGCATTTCATTATATGGTTTACCCAGGACACTTCCGTGCAGCAAGGATAACGTGATCAGTGAGCACATCCAAGAGTTACAAAGAATCTCATTGAGCCTTGAAGATCTTAAACATGAGGTACTCTGCTGTATGTATGTACATGCTGTATGTACTGTATATGTGCTAGAAGACTCCTCAATCTGCTCTCTGGCTCTTCATTTAAATGGGCACGGTCAAATCCAAAAACTTTTTATATGTTGTTACTGTTGAAAATTAAAGACCTTGGTTGAATGTGAATATTTAATAACGAAAATGGCTCCTGAAAATCCCAACACTAGGTAATCCCATCCCATACCTACTGGATAATAACCAGTCCTGCAGCAGCATCAGGCTTGTCCATGAGTCATGGACAAAGCTGCATGAGCAGACACACCAATTCCCCCTGAGAGGATTTCTAATACTGTGAACTAATGAAAAGAGGGATTTTTATAATAAATATAGGTGATGGAGGCATAAAAATTAGATGTACTTGGTCAGAATTACTGAGTAACATATGCCATTTGTAACTTTTGGGTGCTACAGTTTCTATGCAGTGCACTTTTCGGTAAAAGTTATACCTTTATCTTCTGTAGGTCCATGCGGTTACAAGGATAATCAATTTATATGGGTTTTATTTAATTTTACTACTTTAAAAATATTATAACTACATGCATAAAATTAGTATGCTTAAAATTGTCCTCATCTGACCCCTATAACTTATTTATTTTTCCGCATATGGGGCTATATGAGGGCTAATTTTTTGCGCCATGATCTGTAGTTTTTATCAGTACTAGGGATGTCCCGATACCATTTTTTTAAGACAGAGTACGAGTACCGATACTTTTTAAGTACTCGCTAATACCAATTATCAATATTTTTTTCAACATCATGTGACACACAGGATAGGGGACAGTCCGACAGCTGGGACCCCCCGAAATCTCCGGAACGGGGCCCCGGCATTGTCACGCTATGCGCCAGCTAATTCGCGTATCGTAGACCTCACTGAGGTCGATGGTATGCCCCCTTCCCATACAGGTCTATGGGAGAGGCGGGGAGACACGAACGCTGCATCCCCACCTCTCCCATAGAAGTACATGGAGGAGGCTTGTCGCCTGCTGCGCCATTCTGCGGCTGACACTCCTCCTGTACGGGAGAGCCGCGGCAGGGCCGGGTCCCTGTACAGGAGATCGGGGGGGGGGGGGGTCCCAGCGTTCGGACCCCCCGTGATCAAACATTTATCTCTCTATCCTGTGGATAGGGGATAAGTTGTTTCTGCTGCAGATTTCCTTTTTAACTTTTTTTTTTTTTTTTTTCACCATACGGGGCTATAACTTGCAATCTTATGACTGCATACACTGAGCTAACTGGCACCTTTAACCCCCGCAATTTAGATTCTGCAATCAACTTCGATCGCGGCGTCAAAAGGGTTAATGCTGGGCTTCGGCCCGATCGGTGATGCCTGGCAATAAACGTGGGTCCTGGCTGCTGATAGCAGTTGGGACCCACTGGCTAGTGAGCACACTTCAAGCCCCGGCAACGGGACCAGAGTGTACAGGTATGCCCTCGGTCCTTAAGTACCAGGACGCAAGGAGTGTACCTGTACGCTCTTCATCCTAAAGGGGTTAAGAGTTGTCTGGGATAAACAAAATACACTATATTCACCTATTTTATGCTTTCTGTCCAGTGATGTTGCGCTCATCCTCCCTATTTTCTCTGTTTACTTCCCTGGCTTATGCACTCTGCCTTCTGATTGTCCTGGACTACCCTGCAGCCCTAACTAAGATGCTTCATTCGTTTTAGTATTATTGTTAAAATATATTTGTTGTAATTCTGCTAAAATCCCTGTTTTCACCTCAGACTACTGAGCAAGCATGTACTTAGTAATCCGCAACATTCATGAAGTACCGCACAGGCCTGCCAGTCAGTGATTTGGAATGTACTGTCTATGCACTGTATTGACCCAATCACTGACAGGTGGTAAGGAGGTGGAACAGCAGGAAATAAGACTATATAACTGATAGACAGGGATGTAAGCAGAATGACAGAAACTATAAAAACGAATATAGCGTCTTATTGAGGATCATTGTCACCATAACTCTGATGACAGATTCCCTTTAAGAAAACCAGTGTTGTTTGTATGAGATCAGATGTAAATCATTAAATATGTTGCTGTCTTATGTCCATGCAGTGCACGTTCCTCTGCAGCCCTGTCGCGGGTGAAGACACTGTTATTCAGAAGCTGAGATTGGCTCTGACCGACTTCCACCAGCTCATTGCAGCTTTCACTCAAGTGTATGAGAATGAATTGCAGGAACATTGCAGATACACAGCTCCTCAGATGAACACATCAGGCCCCCTCTTCAAGTCAGTTCACCAATTGCTGACTACATTCTGCAAGGTACATCCACTGCTTAAAGGGGTACTCCGGTGGAATTATTATTATTATTTTTTTTTAAATCAACTGGTGCAAGAAAGTTAAACAGATTTGTAAATTACTAAAAAATCTTAATCCTTCCAGTACTACTTTGCTGCTGAATACCACAGAGGAAATTATTTTCTTTTTTGATTTCTTTTCTGTTTGACCACAGTGTTCTATGCTGACATCTCTGTTCATGTCAGGAACTGTCCAAAGTAGGAGAAAATCCCTATAGCAAACACATGCTGCTCTGGACAGTTCCTAAAATGGACAATGGAAAGTACTGGCGTTAAGGATGATTATGACGATTGTTGATCAATATATTAATCCATAATATATATTATTGCTAATAAATTGCTGCAGAAAAACATTACCCTTATCAGATATATCAGCTAGCTACTGCTTGTAACCAAGGCTGAATCTGCTCATGGGGAAAGCACCCAAGAAGAAAGACAAAGATTTGCAGTGTGCCAAAAGGAGAAGTAACATCCAACTGAAGAATATGGAGAAGTAGTCAGATGATGGAAAAGGACGGACACAGAAAGAATCCTTGGCATAAACAGGAAGCACCTGAATCCTATAACTGCATATGGTTAAATAAAAGTTTGTCATATATAGATATAGTTAAACAACCAAAGTACAACACGATGATTTTTAATGTGAGAAACAACCTCCTCTTTGATAACCATATAAACTGTAGTCTCCCCCAAAAATAAAGGGCTATCTTGCCATTGTGCGCTCCAACCGCAGCTGAGTGAGGAGTCTATACCAACCCGGTGTCTGGTGTCAACTCCTCTTGCTGGCACTTGCCAGCTATTTATCTCTAATTTGGACAGCAGCAGTCACTCAAATTCAGAGGCCTAACCAGAGCCAACCAGCGAGGATCAATACAATCTGAGAAACTCCTTTAACACTGGAAGGATTAGGATTTTTTTTTATAGAAGTAATATACAAATCTTTTTGGCGCCAGTTGTTTAAAAAAAAATAAAAAAAAAATTTCACTGGAGTACCCCTTTAAGTCCCCACTACCTATGTCTTAATGGCTAAGATTTTTTTTTTTTTACCACAGTAAATCTAAAACAGCATTTAAAGGAGTAGTCCAGTATTGGAAAATGTATCCCCTATCCTAGGGGATAAGTTTTAGATCGTGGGAGGTCTGACCGATGGGAATAAGCACGTGTCGACTACCGCACAAAGCGGTGCCCGTCACACCCCCTCAATACAGTGCCCTGGCAGAGCCAGAGATTGCCGAAGCAGCACTCCAGCTCTCCCATAGAGTTAAATTGAGGAGGGCGTGTCAGCCGCCCATTTGTGCGGTGATCGACACGTCCCCTTCCCGCGAACTGCCGGGGTGCCATGCGGGAGATTGCGGGGGTCCCAGCGGTCTGAGCCTCCGCGATCTTAAACGTATCCCCTAACCTTAGGATAGGGGATAAGTTTTCCAATCCTGGAGTACTTAAATGAGGTAAAATTTCAAGTAACAAAAACATTACTTAAGTCGTTCAAGGCTGGATTTACATTTAATATTTTAGTCAGTGTTTTTAGCTGAAATCATGAGTGTGTCCAAAACACATAAAAAGGTGCAACTCTTTCCATTATCATTTCTTTGTGCCTGTTCCATGCCTGGTTTTGGCTACGAATAGCGACCAAATATTGACCAAAAGTGTTTCCCGTTTAATGTGTACATTTGAAAAGGATGCTGAAGACTAAACAAATCTGTTTTCCCATTGGCATACTTTGCAACATGCACACATTGCAACATATACTTAAAAAAAATAAAATTATGGACACGATAGTGCAGACTACTACCCTATATAAAAAACACAATACTATGGAAACCAGTGAAACAATAACACAAACGCAGCCTTAGCATTCAAAAAAGATTCTGGAAATCTTTCATAGTCAGAGATTGCAGAAGTAAGAAAAGATTATTTTGACTAGATTACCCCTTTTAAGCCAGCATTTTCCAAACAGTGTGCCTACAGCTGTTGCAAAACTACAACTCTGAGCATGCCCGGACAGCCAAAGGCTGTCCGCATGCTGTGGGTTGTAGTTTTGCAACAGCTGGAGGCATGCTTTTTGGAAAACACTGCCTTTTAAGCTATCTGTATGGTCATCCACACTTTTTGTTATACCTTTTACTACCCAGGAGCTAGAAGGGATTGCCCAGTTTATAGAAACTTCCAGTACAATAGAAGGAGTGGTGAAGAAAAGGCAGCAAGAAAAAGAGTGCTGGGGAGGAGGCAGCATGGCCACATTGTGTAAGTAACAATTGTCTGTACAGAACACATGCCTGTATGAAATATATTTGATCTCGCTGAAATGCCAAGGACATGTGTGAATCAATGCTGCATGTCACAGTGCACTTTATTTCACTTTTTGATCAGTCTGTTTCCTGCACATCCAGAAAATAAAATCCTAACAACCAGGATTGGTGCAAGGATTTTTGTCTACCCAGACGAGGGGTGTGGTTTTAGTATTAGCATTTACGTAGGTAGAGAAGCCCCCAGTAGTTAGGCCCCTAGTATTTAGATAGGTAGGGAAGCCCCCCGTGGTTAGGGAAACCCCAGTAGTTGGATGGCTAGGGGAGCCCCCTATAGTTGGAACCTCTTAAGGACATAGGACGTTCTCTAACGTCCCCGCTACCTGGGCTTTAATGCCCAAGGACGTTAGAGAACGTCCTGTTGTATTTCCGATCTCTGCCGCGCGCCGGGCAGAGATCGGAAGCGGATACCTGCTGAAATCCTTTAGCAGGCATCCAGGGCAAACGCCGAGGGGGGCCATGTAGGGAAATCGCCCTTGCGATCTGCGGCGATACCGGGCTGATCAGGTCTCTGGGACCCGACCGCCCCGGTAATTTCGCATGATCCCGGCTGTCACACACAGCCAGGACCATGCTGAAGACTAGGAGCGAGGGGGCAAGCCTGCCACCTCCTCCGATCCCCTGCGATCCGTCGGTTAACTAACCGACCAATCGCAGGGGGGGGGCGGTTACTTCCTCCCGCCCTACCCGACCCCTTGAAGTCCGGAGAGGACAGGAGGAAGACCGGAGGACGCGGCGGGGGACGGGGGAGTGCTGGGGACCGGCCCCGGTACTTACCTCGTCCCTGAAGACCCGGATCCCTGCGATGAAGACGGCGGAAGCGGCGACAGGTGAGTAGATCTTCAGCCGCGGTCAGGCCCTTTACAGCAATGCATGTCGCCATAAAGCGACATGCATTGCTGTAATGGGACCCTGTAAACTACAACTCCCAGCATGCCCAGACAGCCCTTGGCGTCTGGGGATGCTGGGAGTTGCAGTTTTGCAACATCTGGAGGTCCACAGTTTGGAGACCACTGTGCCCTTCCAGATGTTGCAAAGCTACACATCAGCATGCCCTTACTGTCCAGGCATGCTGGGAGTTGTAGTTCTGTAACATCTGGCCCTTCAGATGTTGCAGAACTACAACTCCCAGCATGCCTGGACAGTTTTGGCATACTGGGAGTTGTAGTTTTGCAACATCTGGAAGGGCACAGATTGGGAACCACTGTATTAGTGGTCTGCAAACTGTAGTCCTCCAGATGTTGCAAAACTACAACTCCAAGCATGCTGGGAGTTGTAGTTCGGCAACATCTGGCTCTAAAACTGTTGCCGAACTACTACTCCCAGCATGCCTGAGAATGCTGGGAGTTGTGGTTTTGCAACAACTGGAGGCACACTGGTTGGGAAACATTGTCTGTTTTCTAACTCAGGGTTTCCCAACCCGTGTGCCTCCAGCTGTTGCAAAACTATAACTACCAGCATGCACTGATAAACTGTGCATGCTGGGAGTTGTAGTTTTGCAACAGCTGGAGGTCCCCCCCTGTGAATGTACAGGGTACATTCACATGGGCAGGGGGCTTACAGTGAGTATCAGGCTGCAAGTTTGCGATGCAGCAAATTTTGCGCGGCAACTCAAACTCGCAGCGGGAAACTCGCTGTAATCCCCCCACCCGTGTGACTGTACCCTAAAAACACTACACTACACTAACACAAAATAAAATAAAAAGTAAAAAACACTACATATACACATACCCCTACACAGCCCCCCTCCCAATAAAAATGAAAAACGTCTGGTACGCCACTGTTTCCAAAATGGAGCCTCCAGCTGTTGCAAAACAACAACTCCCAGTATTGCCGGACATCCGTTGACTGTCCAAGCATGCTGGGAGTTTTGCAACAGCTGGAGGCACCCTGTTTGGGAATCACTGGCGTAGAATACCCCTAATTCAGGCCTCAAATGCGCATGGCTCTCTCACTTTGGAGCCCTGTCGGATTTCAAGGCAACAGTTTAGGGTCACATATGGAGTATCGCCGTCCTTGGGAGAAATTGTGTTACAAATTTTGGGGGGCTTTTTCTCCTTTAACCCCTTATGAAAAGGTGAAGTTGGGGTCTACAACAGCATGTTGGTGTAAAAAAATAAATATGTGTGTGTGTGACAAGAGGTAAAAGGGAAAAAAGCCCCCCAAAATTTGTAATGCAACTTCTCCCGACTACGGAGATACCCCATAAGTGGGCGCAAAGTGCTCTGGGGGCGCACAACAAGGCCCAGAAGGTAGAGTGTACCATGTACATTTGAGGTGATTTGCACAGGGGTGGCTGATTGTTACAGCGGTTTTGACAAACGCAAAAAAAAAAAATGTGACCCCATTTTGGAAACTGCACCCCTCACGGAATGTAATGAGGGGTGCAGTGAGAATTTACACCCCACTGGTGTCTGACAGATCTTTGGAACAGTGGGCTGTGCAAATTAAACATTTTGTACAGCCCACTGTTTCAAAGTTCTGACAGACACCAGTGGGGGGTAAATGCTCACTGTACCCCTTGGGGTCTAGTTTCCAAAATGGTATGCCATGTGGGGGTTATTTTGCTGTCCTGGCACCATAGGGGCTTCCTAAATGCAACATGCCCCCCGACCAAAATTTGCTCTCCAAAAGCCAATATGACTCCTTCTCTTCTGAGCATTGTAGTTCGCCCGTAGTGCACTTCAGGTCCACTTATGGGGTACCTTCATACTCAGAAGAGACGGGGTTACAAATTTTGGGGGGTATTTTCTGCTATTAAACCTTGCAAAAATTTGAAATTTGGGGGGAAACACACATTTTAGTGAAAAAAATATATATTTTTTTTTACATATGCAAAAGTCGTGAAACACCTGTGGGGTATTAAGGTTCACTTTACCCCTTGTTACGTTCCCCAAGGGGTCTAGTTTCTAAAATGGTATGCCATGTGGGGATTTTTTGCTGTTCTGGTACCATAGGGGCTTCCTAAATGCAACATGCCCCCCAAAAAAACATTTCAGAAAAACGTACTCTCCAAAATCCCCTTGTCGCTCCTTTGCTTCTGAGCCCTCTACTGAGCCCGCCGAACACTTTTCATGGACATATGAGGTATGTGCTTACTCGAGAGAAATTGGGCTACAAATATAAGTATAAATTATCTCCTTCTACCCCTTGTAAAAATAAAAAAATTGGGTCTACAAGAACATGCGAGTGTAAAAAATGAAGATGGTGAATTTTCTCCTTCACTTTGCTGCTATTCCTGTGAAACACCTAAAGGGTTAAAACGCTGACTGAATGTCATTTTGAATACTTTGGGGGGTGCAGTTTTTATAATGGGGTCATTTGTGGGGTATTTCTAATATGAAGACCTTTCAAATCCACTTCAAACCTGAACTGGTCCCTGAAAAATAGTGAGTTTGAAAAATTGGAAAATTGCTGCTGAACTTTGAAGCCCTCTGGTGTCTTCCAAAAGTAAAATCACGTCAATTTTATGATGCAAACATAAAGTAGACATATTGTATTTGTGAATAAAAAAATTTTTATTTGGAATATCCATTTTCCTTACAAGCAGAGAGCTTCAAAGTTAGAAAAATTCTAAATTTTCTATTTTTTTTCATCAAATTTTGGAATTTTTCACTAAGAAACGATGCAAGTATCGACAAAATTTTACCAATAACATAAAGTAGAATATGTCACGAAAAAACAATCTCGGAATCAGAATGATAGGTAAAAGCATTCCAGAGTTATTAATGTTTAAAGTGACAGTGGTCAGATGTTCAAAAAACGCTCCGGTCCTAAGGTGTAAAATGGCCTTGTCCTTAAGGGGTTAAGGATAGGGGAGCCCCCTGTAGTTGGAAGGATAGGGGAGCCCCCTGTAGTTGGAAGGATAGGGGAGCCCCCTGTAGTTGGAATGATAGGGGAGCCCCCTGTAGTTGGAAGGATAGGGGAGCTGCCATTGATAAGGAGGATGACCCTTATGTTTCTAATGACTGATCAATATACTAATACTAACATGCCATTGGTGCTGGAAAAATATATTTGTTCCCTAGCCCTTAACCATATACATCAGAATGCTATCTGCTCGTGACTCCGGATTGAGACCTTGAGATGACTTCATGCGGGAGTAGAAAGACTAAATATCTGACGAACAGAGAACTTCTGCCAAGAAATTAATGGACACTAGATATGCTAATATACGGACACAATAATCAAGCAACCAATCAAAAAGTAACATGCTAATTGTGATGTCATAACTAACCCTCCTCTTTTTTTCGAATGTAAAAAGAAAATTTACTTCCTAAATTAAACGGAGCTCTTTGTGAAACAGCGGAGTTTCCTGCTAAGAGAGTGTATACCAACATCCCTGCAGGGTGTATATTTTCTTATGTCGACAGTTAGCAAAATATATAGCAGCACAGACAATCACATTTGAAAGCCTCTTCTCGGTCCATCCTTATCACCACTAGTTGGAAGGATAGGGAAGCCCCCAGTAGCTAGAAAGGTCACCTCACAAAAAATGATAATAATAAACATTTAACTCCCTTTCCTCTGCACTTCTTCAGCAAGCCGCACGTGATGAGATGACTTCATCGCCTGTGGCCACTGAGTGATGATGTGTGCACCTCTGATCTGAATCCCCTACCAGTAGTTGGGAATTCAGATTTTTCTGCTCCGCCAGCGCCCTAAGGCTGCTACATTATGGTAGCGCCATAGAGTATATATAAGTAAAACAACCGCATCTGGAGTCCTCAGTATAGGCCATAAATACTAGTTGGGAGGAGGTCTTCACACCCTGCGCTGTTTAAAGGGCCGTACTAAAAGGAGTGGTGTTGCTTCATTACGTTGAATAGGACAACACTGCAGAACCTTGCACCATCGCTGCTAATAGTACAGCAATGCAGGTACAAGTGCTGGTAACTGAAGAGGCTGCACAAGCACTATGGCCACCTTCAAACTGCTGATTGGTGTTGGTGCTAATGTAATTTTAGTGGCCTAATTCCTAAAGTTGTTTTCCTCAATTTTCGTTTATTTTTTTAAAAAAAATTTTTTCCTATCTAGATGAGAAAATCGAGGAACTGAAGCAAAACTATGAGTTGTTACAGACTTCACTCCAAGACTAAAGAAACAAGTGACGGGTGACCTTTCGTGTCATGATTTAAGGCTTGAAGTGGCTTCACCTCCGAAAATTTATTTGACAAGGTGCCTGCTATTGTAACTTTTTACCTACATCCGTAGAGGACACAATTATGAACTGATGCAGGTTTGGTATCATGAAGAATGACTATGACTTATGAACCCTTTAAGCACTGCTATATTGTACATTTGAATGCGCCGTCATATCAGTTCAGTCTGGTTATAGTTTACATAAAAACTTCTCTTGTGCATGGAGTTAAAGTATCTACTTCCTGCAAATTCCAAATGTATAAGATGTTTGCAACATAATGTAATAATCCAAGCTCTTGTTTGGGTCGTGTTGGTATCTAACTATACATAGGGTAAAATACATGAGTGAGAATCACCACAGAAATATCCAGAGCAAATGTATTTTACCAACATCGACGGGGAAATCCTCACAGATAACCCACTTCTAATTCCCAAGTGAATGTCTAATACAGTATTTCCCAACCATGGTGCCTCCAGTTGTTGCAAAACTACAACTTCCAGCATGCCCGGACAGCCTTTTGGCTGTCCGGGCGTTCTGGGATTTGTTATTTTTGCAACAGCTGGAGGCATCCTGGTTGGGAAACACTGGTCTAAAATGTGTGTGTGTGTGTGTGTGTATATATATATATATATATATATATATATATATATGTGTATATGTGTATATATGTATATATATAATGTATATGTATATATATATATGTGTGTGTGTGTGTATGTAATATACAATATACAGGGTGGGCCATTTATCTGGATGCACCTTAATAAAATGGGAATGGTTGTTGATATTAACTTCCTGTTTGTAGCACATTAGTATATGTGAGGGGGGAAACGTTTCAAGATGGGTGGTGACCATGGTGGCCATTTTGAATCCAACTTTAGTTTTTTCAATAGGAAGAGGGTCATGTGACACATCAAACGTATTGGGAATTTCACAAGAAAAACAATGATGTGCTTGGTTTTAACGTAACTTTAGGAGTATCTTTCATGAGTTATTTACAAGTTTCTGACCACTTATAAAATGTGTTCAATGTGCTGCCCATTGTGTTGGATTGTCAATGCAACCCTCTTCTTCCACTCTTCACACACTGATAGCAACACCGCAGGAGAAATGCTAGCACAGGCTTCCAGTATCCGTATACACTGCTATATACTACTATATACACCGCAGGAGAAATGCTAGCACAGGCTTCCAGTATCCGTAGTTTCAGGTGCTGCACATCTCGTATCTTCACAGCATAGACAATTGCCTTCAGATGATCCCAAAGATAAAAGTCTAAGGGGGTCAGATCTGGAGGCCTTGGGGGCCATTCAACTGGCCCACGACGACCAATCCACTTTCCAGGTAACTGTTTATCTAGGAATGCTCGGACCTGACACCCATAATGTGGTGGCGCACCATCTTGCTGGAAAAACTCAGGGAACGTGCCAGCTTCAGTGCGCAGGGATGTGGAAATCCTATAGCCCGACGCCCGGGACAAGTAGTTTTGGGCGCCGGGCAGGTGAATTGTTTATAGATTTAGCCCTGTATCGGGCAGGGACAGACCGACGTCCCCCTTATTTTTCTTTAATGTCGGTGTGAGGCGCAGGAGCCGATGGAAGTCTCCACCTCACACCGGCGCTCAGAGTGTATGGAGGGGGCTGCGGCCTCCAGCTGACTGCAGAGCCCCCCCTTATCTCCCCTCCCGGAGGATGGACGGAGCTCAGAAGACACAGCAGGGGGAGAGAAAGGACGAGCACAGCTCCGTGCACAGCTCCATCCCCCGCACACAGCTCCCCCCTCCCCCTCCCCCTGCTCTGTCTAGACAGGACCTAATCCACCACGGGGCGGTTGCTAGTTTGCACGGGGAAAACACAGAGCAGGGGGGAGGGGAGAGAGGACGGAAATCTCACCTCACACCGGCCGGGACTACAGCTCTGATGTCCACTCATGGCGGCTCAGGTGAGGAGACCGAGAATACAGGCGGCGGCAGGAAGGGTGGTTGTATATGTAGGGTGTGAGTGTATGTAATGTATGATGTGTGTATGATGTCTGTGTGTGTGTGTGTGTGTGTATGTAATGTATGATGTGTGTATGATGTCTATGTGTGATGTGTATGTGTATGTAATGTATGATGTGTGTATGATGTCTGTGTGATGTGTATGTAATGTATGATGTGTGTATAATGTCTAAGTGTGATGTGTGTGTGTGTGTGTATGTGATGTATGATGTGTGCATATGTATGGTGTGAGTGTATGTGTGATGTGTGTATAATGTCTAAGTGTGATGTGTATGTATGTGATGTATGATGTGGGGTGGGCAGCGGCAGGTGTTTGTATGGTGTATATGTATGGTGTGAGTGTATGTGTGTATGTAATGTATGATGTGGGGGGGGGGAGTGGCGGGGGTGTGTGTGTGTGTATGTATGATATGGGGGCAGTGGTTGGTGCATGTATGATATGTGTATGCATGAATGTTTTGTATAGGAGCAGACGGGCATTAGGGCAGTTGTGCCATCTAATTTTATTTATTTTTAGTGGCACCCGCACTAAATTTCACCCCCAGAATCCCCCCCTTCATACTCACCCGCCAACCAAGAGCCCCACGGATGCACGCAAACACACCCGAACCAAAACTACAACTCCCAGCATGTTGGACCATAACCTAAACTGTAGAACAATAAAGTGCAACATGCTGGGAGTTGTAGTTTTGGTTCGGGTCAGCTGCAGAGCCATAGGCTACATCAGGGCATGCTGGGTGTTGTAGTTACTAACTGTAATTCCCAGTATTCCTTGACACATCCTATGGCTCTGCAGCTGACACGAATCAAAACTACAACTCCCAGCATGTTACACAATAACCTTAACTGTCCTACTATACAGTGCAACATGCTGCAACACCCACACAACCATAGGCTGTATCAGGGCATGCTGGGTGGTGTTGTTATCTAGTAACTAAATGCAACTTCCAGCATTTTCTGACACAAAATGCACCATATAAACTGGAGAAGCAGAACCCCCCCCAGTAACACATAAGTCCCTATTGAGACTGAAAACTAGTGATTAAAATATTGTAAAAAGTGCGTATATATGTGAATAAGCCCCTTTCCTAATAAAAGTTTCCAATTTTCTTTAAATAAAAATAATGTACAAAAATAAACATAAGTGGTATCGCTGCATGTGGAAATGTCCAGACTATTAAAATATAATGTTAATTAAACCGTACGGTGAACGGTGTAAATGTAAAAAATAGTCCAGAATTGTTCATTTTTGGTCACTTCATATGAGAAATTTTTTATAAGGCGATCAAAAAGTTACATCTAGACTTATCTGGGGTTGCCTCGGGTGTAAAAGGATCTACAGCTCTCCCTCCGCTAATATCCTGACATACTGCGATCACCTATTAAACCATTAGATCACCGCTGTCAGCAGTGTCTAAAGGATCTTATATCCATCCCTGGTGGTCTAGTGGGGGGGGATCGTACTATTTTGGTTGAAATTATTTCATCAACCAGGACAAGTGGATTTTCTTGAGGGACAAGTAGATTGTGTTCGGCTTTAGTCCCTTGGACAAGTAGTTTTTTTTAAAAATTTCCACACCCCTGGTGCATAAAGAGGGAAACGCATCATCATGTAGCAATGTCACATATCCAGTGGCCTTGAGGTTTCCATTGATGAAGAATGGCCCCACTATCTTTGTACCCCATATACCACACCATGCCATCAATTTTTGTGTTCCAACAGTCTTGGAGGGATCTATCCAATGTGGGTTAGTGTCAGACCAATAGCGGTGGTGTTGTTTGTTAACTTCACCATTCACATAAAAGTTTCCTCATCACTGAACAAAATCTTCTGCGTAAACTGAGGGTCCTGTTCCAATTTTTGTTTTGCCCATTCTGCAGCACCTGAAACTACAGATACTGGAAGCCTGTGCTAGCATTTCTCCTGCGGTGTATATAGTAGTATATAGCAGTGTATACGGATACTGGAAGCCTGTGCTAGCATTTCTCCTGCGGTGTATATAGTAGTATATAGCAGTGTATACGGATACTGGAAGCCTGTGCTAACATTTCTCCTGCGGTGTTGCATCAGTGTGTGAAGAGTGGAAGAAGAGGGTTGCATTGACAATCCAACACAATGGGCAGCACATTGAACACATTTAAATCAAACACAGTTAAATCAAAATAGAGGTCTGTGGTATTGTATCCACCCCACAGTAGGTGTGCATTCAATGATCCTCTTCCCAGCAATAGAGACCAAAACAAAAAGGGGATAAATCCCAGGGGAAGTGCTCTTAAAATATAACTTTTAATAGTTCATGTAAAATACACCATAAACTAAATATGTGACCCATTAAAACGTAATTAAACTATATAGGTACCAAAGAAGTGCAACCCAACGTGTTTCCACTGTATATGACAGTTTCCCCAGGGGAATAGCATTGGTACAATATCTATGGCCCAATCGTGGGCTGAAAGCAATTACCAGAGTCTGTATTATTTGTATGCAATATTTGCCACTGTTCAGAACAGCCCTTGTTCACGGCCCTGGTTTCCATATGGGCAAACATGCTACCTACAGTATGGTGTGCAGTTCATAACAATGTACTGAACCAAATTACAGTAATTCACAGCAATTTGTCACTCAGTCATATGCTGACAATAGAGTTTGACAAAGTGTTTAAACCTATACCGGACTGGTTGGTATTCCACAGTGACCTAGGATTAAAGACAGCAGAGACAGACAGTTACTTCATGTTCAGCCGGTATGTGTGGTTGATCACATTTCACCCATCACAATGTCTACCTGCCGTCACCTGGGAAACCTGTAAGTAAAGCAGAGGAAAAAATTCCCCATCGGGGTACTGTCCCATTCTTGAATACCAAAAAAAAAAAAAACAGGTGCAGGCCAGAATCTGGCTACTCACGTTTAGTTGTCCTGAAAGCAGAGCATCGAGCGCTACCCACAATGGTGGGGAGCCACGCTGCTGGCTACTGGCGCTCTGCTCAAACTTGGCGGTGTCCGGCCTAATATCTGGAACATCGCGCGCACGTGACCCGCGTCATACGACGCGAGCCTCATCCTCCTGGATCGCGGTGCGCATCCATGGCGTGTACATCCCAGGGACGTAGCCGCGCCCGGGGGGGTCATGTGATCCGAACTGATCAGATGATATCAGACCGGGTTCCGGAATGACAGATATATGGTTATTTATTAAATAGGCATGGTGACGGGCATATTTGAAGAAAAGGGGAAGTAATTTAGGCTGGTGTGCAAATACTGTTGGTATAGTATGCTCTTTAGAGACAGGGGATGAAAAGGGAGAGGTTCAAAAGTATTGCGGAGATCAGTTCTAAACATAGGGATCTGGGATGAGGTAAGGCACACAGAGTCACTGCTGTCGCAAAGATTTGGGAATTATTGAGCATATGCATATGATAACAAAGTTGGATATCAGCAAGTGGATAAATAAAGGGGTATAGATTAGAGGTGGCTGCCCCACCCATTATGGGGATGCTAGCAGGGGTCAGGAAGGAGTAGATTCAGGGGCCTAGTGATCCTGTTCTAGGTCCCTAAGACAGGCCCTAGTTGTTGACCCTAACACCTAGGCGGGGTGGCCGCCCTAAGAAGGGCGGTCCCGCTCTGGAACCTCCTAGTATTCCCTATACTATCTAGGTAGTGATACTAAACTTAGGACACTGACTACGGGTCCTCTCTCTACCGAACCAGTCACTACCCAAGGGTAGGGGTAGACACCACCAATCTAGTGCACTAAAGGAAGCAGGAAAAGTTTTGTTGTTCATTAAGTCCGTTTGGTGCCACTGAATTTAGTTTAAAAATCCAACAGCACTCCTTTTGTAAAAGAACCCGGTCAATGTCACCTCCCCGAGGTAGGGGTTTAACCCATTCAATGGCCATAAAGCTCAGTCCCTCAGGGCTCCCTCCATGTGTAGCATGCATATGTATAGAGAGAGACATCTCCCAAATGTTCCAGAATTCTACGCTTGAAGGGTCGTGTGGTTTTCCCTACTTACTTCAAGATACACGGACATGTGGCTACATAGATAATGTTGTTTGTGTCACAGTTCATAAAACTTCCTAATTTGATATCTGTGCCCGAGTTGGAGTCTCTAAAAATTGAACCTTTCTGAATAAACGGGCAGGCTTTACATTTGCCATATTTGTGACACCCCTTGGGTTTCATTTGCCTGCCTAGCCAGGTTTCTCTTGTTCGGTTATCAGGGGCTAGATGGCTCTGGGTCAAAATGTCCCCCAGGCTTTTGCCTCTCCTATGTGTAATTTGTGGGTGTTCCCCCTATAACCTCACTTATGTCCTGATCCATTTGTAGGATTCCCCAGTGCTTTTCTAGTATAGATCTGATGGGATTAGCGGCCAGATCATATGGGACTATTTGTCTGCTCCTTAATACGAGGAACCAACAAATCTTCCCTTGGGGTCCGTCGGGCCTGTTTGAAAGGCCCTCCTCAAAATGTAATCCGGGTAACCTCGATTCCTAAATCTAGTTCTCAGGTCATTAGCTTGTGTCAGGAAGTCCTCTGTCCGTGAGCAGTTCCTCCTGAGGCGGAGATACTGGCCCCTTGGTATCCCCCTCTTAAGGGGGGCCGGGTGCCAGCTCTCCCACCTCAGGAGGCTGTTCGTTGCTGTCTGTTTGCGATGTACAGTGGTTCGCAGTGCGCCCTCCTCATCCTTTACAATTTTCAGATCCAAAAAAGCCAGTCTTGTACTACTGATCTCGAATGTAAAATAGAGACCAATAGAGTTCATATTAAGAGACTTTACAAATGCTCGGAATTCGTCCTCCGAGCCCTGCCATAGTATCAAGATGTCATCAATAAATCTTGCCCATAGAAGGGCAAGATCTCCAAACTTTTCCCTCTCGTCCACAAAGACTAGGCTGGCCTCCCACCTGCCTAGGAGCATGTTGGCGTATGTGGGGGCACAGGGGCTCCCCATGGCCGTGCCCCTAAGCTGGTGGTAAATCTGGCCCTCAAAAAGGAAAAAGTTGCGTGTGAGGACGAATTCCAGCAGACGCAGTATAAGGTTGTTATGTGCTTGCAAATGGTTACCTCTAGAGGAAAGAAAAAATTAGACTTCCCTCAGCCCCATCTCGTGGGGGATGGATGAATAGAGGGCCTCTACATCAATACTTGTGAGTAGTGTGTCTTTATCAAGGATAACTCCCTCTATCCTGCTAAGGAGATCCATCGAATCTCTCGTGTAGGACGGAAGGGAGATTACAAATTCCCTCCCTTTGTCAAGATAGACGCCGATGTTCTGGGGGACAAGACCCAGAGCCATCTAGCCCCTGATAACCGAACAAGAGAAACTTGGCTAGGCAGGCAAATGAAACCCAAGGGGTGCCACAAATGTGGCAAATGTAAAGCCTGCCCGTTTATTCAGAAAGGTTCAATTTTTAGAGACTCCTACTCGGGCACAGATGTCAAATTAGGAAGTTTTATGAACTGTGACACAAACAACATTATCTATGTAGCCACATGTCCGTGTATCTTGAAGTAAGTAGGGAAAACCACACGACCCTTCAAGCGTAGAATTCTGGAACATTTGGGAGACATTAGAAACAAGAGGGAGACGTCTCTCTATACATATGCATGCTACACATGGAGGGAACCCTGAGGGACTGAGCTTTATGGCCGTTGAATGGGTTAAACCCCTACCTTGGGGGAGGTGACATTGACCGGATTCTTTTACAAAAGGAGTGCTGTTGGATTTTTAAACTAAATTCAGTGGCACCAACAGGACTTAATGAACAACAAAACTATTTCTGCTTCCTTTAGTGCACTAGATTGGTGGTGGCTCCCCCTACCCTTGGGTAGTGACTGGTTCGGTAGAGAGAGGACCCGTAGTCGGTGTCCTAAGTTTAGTATCACTACCTAGATAGTATAGGATAGGGAATACTAGGAGGTTCCAGAGCGGGACCGCCCTTCTTAGGGCGGCCACCCCGCCTAGGTGTTAGGGTCAACACCTAGAGCCTGTCTTGGGGACCGCGATCCAGGAGGGTGAGGCTTACGTCATATGATGCAGGTCACGTGCACGTGATGTTCCGGATATTAGGCTGGACTCCGCCAAGTTTGAGCAGAGCGCCAGTAGCCAGCAGCGTGGCTCCCCACTATTGTGGGTAGCGCTCGATGCTCTGCTTCCCGGACAACTAAACGTGAGTAGTCAGATTCTGGCCTGCACCTTTTTTTCTGGTAATTGCTTTCAGCCCACGATTGGGCCATAGATATTGTACCAATGCTATTCCCCTGAGGTAACTGTCATATACAGTGGAAACGCGTTGGGTTGCACTTCTTTGGTACCTATATAGTTTAATTACGTTTTAATGGGTCACATATTTAGTTTATGGTGTATTTTACATGAACTATTAAGTTATATTTTAAGAGCACTTCCCCTGGGATTTATCCCCTTTTTGTTTTTTGGTCACATTTTATAAGTGGTCAGAAACTTGTAAATAACTCATGAAAGAATAAAGTTACGTTAAAACCAAGCACATCATTGCTTTTCTTGCGAAATTCCCAATAAGTTTGATGTGTCACTTGACCCTCTTCATATTGAAAAAATAAAAGTTGGATTCAAAATGGCTGAGTTCAAAATGGCCACCATGGTCACCACCCATCTTGAAAAGTTTCTCCACTCACATATACTAATGTGCCACAAACAAGAAGTTGATACCACCAACCATTCCCATTATTATTACGGTGTATCCATATAAATGGCCCACCCTGTATATGTATGTATGTATGTATATTAATAAAAAATAAATAAATATATATATACATATACACATACACACACGCACTCTTACTTTCCTGGTCTGGTGCTGGTCTCTGTACAACTCACCTTCAGCCATGAAGTGTGGACATGTGATGTCATCGCAGGGGACCGATTGTACAGGGGCCAGGGAAGCATCACCAGGCAAGGGGAGTTTAGTATTTATTATTTTATACTTGGGCTTGGAGATCTGCTGGTAATTCACAACAATAGGATGTGCGTGCAGATTATTATTTTTTTCATATTAAATTTCCTGAGGAGAATCTGCAACCAATCTGTGCACTTTCCGCAGCTTATCCAGATTTTAACATCCACTTTGCAGTTCTAGTTCTGTAAATGTTTTGTTAAATGATGGAATAAAACAGAATAGTTCACAAATGCTTATTTGTATAGCTAAAATAAAGGTAATATTTTATTTTCTCTATCGGCTCCATTGGGGGACACAGACCATGGGTGTATGCTGCTGTCACTAGGAGGCTTGACACTATGGCAACAGAAAAGTCTGCTCCTCCCAGCAGGGTATACCCGCCCACAGGCACCTGAGGTAATCAGTTTTAGCTTAGTGTCTTCAGGAGGTGGTTATGGACTGGAGTTCTCCAGACTAGGTCTTATGTTTTATTATTTTCCTAGTTAGGGAAGTGTTTTTAATTCCTTTTTCTTTCCTGTTTTCAGGTGGGGACTCAGGAACTGCGGCTCACTGTTTCCCCATTGCGATTGAGGGTGCACAGACATTGCGTGTATGTGCTGTTAAACCCCTCTCGCCAATGGTCAGCGCCTGGGGTTGTACCTCATGGGTCCGGGTCCCCCTATTTCCCTGCTCGCCTTGCACGCACATTGTAGCTCGGCGTTATGCTGGTGACAGAATGCTGAAGACCTCACAGAAGACTCCATTAGGTAAGTTCTTCTGACTGAGGTGAGTATATTTCCCTTTCTCCCTTAGGGGCAGACTTGCAACCTCTGGAGACCCTCAGTTTTTGGCCCACCTTTCAGGGTCTAATGGGGGCTGGCCTGGACAAGGGGCTTTATCTTTATTTCTGGGGCGAGCAGTGGCATTTTTGGATAAAGGGGCTCAGTTTATTCACATGCATTCAAACTTATGTACGTGTGTGTTTTTACTTATGCGGCTGACAGCCGCAGCGTTTATACTATGCGGGCACACGAAGCGACTACTTACTTTCACTTTTGGCAGCAGATTGCTGCCGGCGAAAATGTGTCTTGCCCGCTCACTTCCCGCGAGCGCATATGCGAACGACATGTGCGCTCGGGGCAATGAGCGGGAGCCATTGCTGTATTTCTTCTCGGCACTTCGGCGGCCGGGGCGCTTTAGGTCTGCCCACCAGGGCCGCCGGAGCTTACAGGAGGCGCGAATTGTCCTCCAATCAGCGCTGTGCATGCAATTGTAGGTGGCAGGGGCCAATCAGCAGTGTCCCTGCTCCTGGCACCCCCTCTCTGGCTATTGGCTGGTTTTATCTCCCTTCTCTATCTATACTAGAGCGGAGTGCTCCTCACAGCAGCTGCCCTGGGGACACAGGTTCGGGTGAGAGAGTTCTTTTTTTTTCACTATGTCCATGCCCAGAACTGTTCCTCCCTCTAAACAGACAACTGGAAGGTTAGTTTCCCATTTTGTCTGTAAAAGCTGTAACTCCAAAATGCCCGGTTCTGCTGAACCCACTTGCTCTGCCTGCTCCCCCAGACCCCCCTGCTATTCTACCCCGGTTGTCTTCCAGACCTGTTATGTGGTGACTGCATTGGAGAGGCCCTTCCGGCCCTCCGGAGGGTCCAGCTCTCCCCCTATACTGACGCTCTCGCAACGTCATAGGGGTGTTTTTCATCTGACTCATCCTCCGAGTCTTCTGGTAGGCATGGGCGTTCCCCTCACAGGCATCGCCCCGTTACTCCGCCCTGTAGCAAGCGTCTCTCCCCTAGAGGACGCTCCCATGGTCGCCGCTCTGGCTCTCCAGACCCGCGTACCAGGTCAGTCTCCCTCTCTTCCAGGGCCACCTCACACGTTACCATTCACTTGGAGAACTTGTGGATTTAGTTTCTTATTCGGCCTCTGATTCAGAGGACCGCACGGATATGTCGGACATGGTGCACTCATTGGTCTTGGCCATAAGAGACTCCTTCCATCTAGAGGTTCCAGGAACTTCAGACTCTGCTCCACAAGTTTCCTTTCATCGTGCCCAACCTCCAGGGCTGCTCACCTCGTTCCCATTCACCCGGAGAACTTGTGGATGAGGTTTCTGATTCGGCCTCCGACTCAGAGGACCGCACGGATATGCCTGATGTGGTGTACTCATCGGTTTCGGCCATAAGAGACACCTTCCAGCTAAAGGACCCAGGAACTTCGGACGTGGTCCAGAAGTTTCCTCTCATCGTGCCCGACCTCTTCCAGGGCTGCCTCACCTCGTTCCCATTCACCTGGAGAACTTGTGGATGAGGTTTCTGATTCGGCCTCCGACTCACAGGAACGCACAGATGCCTGATGTGGAGTACTCATTGGTTCAGCTATAATAGACACATTCCATCTAAAGGACCCAGAAGTCTCCTTGGCCTGACCGGCACCCAAGACCTTCAGCTCTCACGCTGAATTTTACGCCCTGCTGGTATCCGCCTGGAGGCACCCTGACAAGAAGTTTCAGGAAACGAAGAAGGTTCAAGTGTGGTATCCCTTCGCCAAGGACCTCATTGCTCGGTGAACCTCCTCTCCAACTGTGGATCTGCCAGTCTCCCGCCTCTCTAAGGCGCCTACATGGCCGTTGGCTGATGCGGCTGCCTTCAAGGATCCAGCGGACAAGAAGGTGGAGACTTTGGCAAACTTTGCCTTTGAGACAGCAGGATCTTCCTGCTTTTGCTTCAGCCTGGGTGTCAAGGGCCCTTTCTGTATGGTCTCCCATCTCTGCCAGGGTAGTCTTCAAGATCCCTCTGGAGGATTTATTTAATCTAGCTCTCCGATGCTCCGCAGCTGGAGATTTTCTGTGTTCTGCTTCCATGCGCAGCCACTGTGCTGCCTTTGCCACAAGCTACCTGGTAGGCACCGTTCCTCCATATGGCTTAAAGCCTGGAATGTGCACGTCGCCTTCAGGAAGTGAGGAGACGGGCGGAAGAGTTACTTATTACCTCTGGATAAGGCTCACAGAACCGTTTTCCGTCGTAAGTCTTCCTTCGGGTTCTGCGGACCTTTGGTGCCGCCAAAGGGTACCAACAAAGAGTCCAGACGGGCGCCTTCACGGGAAGAGGGCTCCCTCCTTCCGGAACTGTCCCTCCCGGAGGTCTGCTATCCGTTCTGGCCCATCAGGCACCCGTAGGCCTTCCTCGGTCTGAAGGGTTGCCCCCACCCACCGACCTTTCTCGGGTGGTTGGTCGCCTGTTACTCTTCTGGGATGCTGGACCATGCACATTCAGGATCCACTCCTTTTTTTTATCCAGCGAGTAATTGTCCCGGTTCCTTCAGGGGAACGTTTTCGAGGTTTATTCTAACCTCTTTGTGGTCCCCAAGTAAGGCGTTTCTGTTCGCCCAATCTTGGTTCTCGAGTATCTCAGCCAGCATCTTCTGCTTTCCCATCCCGAATGGAGTCTCTCCGTTCGGTGTTTGGTTCATGGGGAATTTTTGTTCCTCAGTGGACATCAAGGATGCCTGCCTCCACATCTTATTGTTCTGGTCATCAGCGGTACCTCCGCTTTGCAGTTCCGGACAGTCATTTTCTTGTGGCTCTCCATTTCGGTCTGACCACTTCTCCACGGACCTTTACCAAAGTCCTGGTGCCTGTGATAGCCCTTTTACGGACAACAGTTGTTTCCGTGATTCCTTACTTGGACGACCTCCTTATCAGAGCTCCAGCCAGGGCCCAGATCCTGGAGAGTCTTAGCCTCAACCTCCAGACCTTGTCTCACTTCGGTTGGATGGTCAATAGTGACAAGCCCAACCGCTCTCCTGGGGCTCCAGTTCGACGCGGCCTCTGCCCGCTTCGACTCCGCCGACGGCTGACTCTCTTGTCAAGAGTCCGATGACTTAGGCACCCTGCTCCAGTTTCCATTCGCTTTTGCATGGATGTCCTGGGTCGGTTAGCGGCGGCCGTGGAGGCCGTGCCATTTGCCCAGTTTCATCACCGACCTCTTCAACTGGTGATTCTCTTCCGGTGGGACAGGTCTCCGTTGTCTCTAGACCGCAAGATCGTTCTCTCTCGATAGTCTTGTCGGTCCCTTCTATGGTGGCTTCGTTTCCCCCCCCCCCTGCTTTTTCGGGGCGCTCCTTCCTGCCCCTCCCTGCCAGTCTGTCGGGCTGGGGAGGTGTTTTCAAGGACTGGCCGGTCTGGGGCCTTGGTCCCTCGAGAAGCCCTTTTCCCCTTCAACATGTTGGGGTCTAGGGCAATCCTTTCTTTGCTTACTTCTTGGGAAATTCCCTTCTGGGCGGGACTCAGGTTTCCGGCCATCTAGGCGCTCTTCATTCCGGGCGTCTCTGGGATGTGGTCTTTCTCAGCCGGTCCTCAGTCGTCTAAGGTGAGTGGTCCCTACATCCGGAGGTGTTTGCAGTGATCTGCAACCTCTGGGGCGCTCCAGGTGTGGACATCTGCACGTCCCGCCACAACCAAGTGTTCCTCTCTCTTGGTCTGGCTTTGCCCTACCTTATCTGTTTCCTCCCCTTCCTCTCTTTTCGGGGTCCTGAGGAAACTCGCAGCAGAGGGCGTTCCCGCCATTCTCGTGGCCCAGACTGGCCCCGGCGGGCGTGGTACGTCGTCGTGGTCAGGCTCCTTAAGTACTTACCTCTGCACCTTTCCTATCGTCCAGACCTCCTATATCTGGTCTCCTGTGTCACCCCTTTTTGCCGTCTATTTTTTTCCCTTGGGACTTGGCACTTGATCTTAGATGCCCTGCAAGGCCCCCCTATTGAACCTCTCAGGGACATTTCTCTTCGTCTCCTTCCCCGGAAGGTGGCGTTCCTTATTGCTCTTCCCGCTGTTAGGAGGGTGTCAGAGCTGGCAGCTCTCTCCTGCCATTCTCCCTTCCTGGTTGTATACCATGACAAGTTGTTTTGTTTTCTGTCCAGGTCCGTCCTTCGTACCTGATATGGTTTTGGCTTTTTCATCTCAATGAGAACATCGTCCTACCGTCCTTTTGTCCGGCCCCTTCTCATCCCTGGAAGTGTTTGTTCCACAACCTGTTGTGGTAGTTGGACAAGACAACCATTTTGGGAGCTTACCGCTGCAAGGGGAAGATCCCACCCTTCAGGGTTTTGGCTCATTCCACCCGTTTTTTTCGGGGCATCCTGGGCCCTCCGCTACATGGCTTTGGCCTTGTAGTTTAGTAAGGCGTCCACGTGGTCGTCTTTGCACTCTTTCTCAAGGTGCTACCAGATACATACCTTCGCATCAGTTGATGCTACTCTGGGCTGTAAGATGTTGCAGACGGCAGTGGTCCAACCGTCCACCTGTCTGACTCCTTACCCACCCAAGGGACGGCTTTGGTACGTCCCATGGTCTCTGTCCCCCAATGGAGCCGATAGAGAAAAGGAGATTTTTTTTTATACTTACCGTAAAATCTCTTTCTCAAAGGATCCATTGGGGGACACAGCTCCCACCCTTTTGTTTCTGGTGTTCCTATTTAAGTTATCTGTCCGAAGGTGTGTTCAGTTGCCTTTTCTTCTGATTGCTAGGACAGTTTGTGGTTTTCTCTTGACCTGGCGGTCTTCTCCTATTGCTCTGGGACTAAAACTGATTACCTCAGGTGCCTGTGGGCGGGTATACCCTTCTGGGAGGAGCCGACTTTTCTGTTGCCATAGTGTCAAGCCTCCTAGTGACAGCAGCATACACCCATGGTCTGTGTCCCCCAATGGATCCTTCGAGAAAGAGATTTTACGGTAAGCATAAAAAAATCTCCTTCATTAAATTTTTTCATAAAATACACACGTTTAATCACTTCCCTCTTTGGTGATTTTTCATTTTTGCACGTTAGTTTTTTCCTTCTCACTTTCAAATTTCCACCTAAAAATCCATATGAGGGCTTGTTCTTTGCGCCAAAATTTTTCTTTGTAATACCATTAATAATTTCACTACAAAATCTATGGCGAAACCAGAAAAAAATATTTGTGGGGCAAAATTGAAAAAAAAAGCCATTTTGTAATTTTTAGCGGCTTCCGTTTCTACGCAGTGCAGTTTTCATAAAAAGTGTACCTTATATTTATTCTGTAGGTCCATACTGTCGCAAGGACACCCAATTTTTATAGGTTTGATTTTATTTTACTACTAAAAAATATATAACTACATGCACCAAAATTAATACGTTGAAAAATGTCCTCTTCTGACCCCTATAGCTTTTTTATTTTTCCATATATGAGGAGGTATGAGGGCTTAATTTTTGCGCCGTGATTAACTGTAAATTACACACATTAATTCATTCCATTTAAGAAATACCTCAATTGCATTTCCCTGTTGTAATCCTGCAGACAGGGGGCATGCATTGCATGCTGATGCATAGACAGGGTGACTAACTATCAGACCCTCGGTCACGCCAGTAAATGCTGCTGTAATACAAATGCAAAATGCATCCTGACAGTCGCAATAAATTCACCCTGGATCAATTTCTTGCAACTCTTGTGTCTATTTAGAATGTAGCCGGGTGTTCAGCCTGCAAAAAACATTGCCTTTGTAAACTGAATACGGACACTTTGTTATCTAGGAAAAACATTTTTTTTTTAAATCAACTGGCTCCAGAAGGTTAAACAGATTTATAAATTACTTCTATAATCTTAATCCTTCCCGTGGTTATCAGCTGCTAAAGTTAAGCTGTTCTTTTTTGTCTGACAACAGTGCTCTCTTCTGACACCTCTGCTTGTCTCAGGAACTGTCCAGAGTTGGAGCAAATCCCCCATAGCAAACATTTACTGCTCTGGACAGTTCCTGAGACAGACAGAGGTGTCAGCAGAGAGCAATGTGGTCAGACAGAAAATAACACAACTTCAGCAGCTGATATCTCCTGGAAGGATTAAGACTTTTTTTTTTTGGGGGGGGGGGGGGGGCATGCTTGGATATAACATGGAAAAGGACTTTAATGTGGGATCAGTGGGGATTAGTCTTTACAGGTCACCTGAAACAAGGACATCCATAGTAAGAAACTGCATGGTTTCATGAATGTGCTGTGTCATAAGAGTAACCTACACTTGTAGATAAAGGCTCCATTGACTTATGATTTCAGGGCCTTTCTGCAAATACAATAAGAGAAAATCTGCCACTCCTGGTTATGACTGCTTCTGAGTACTGATAAATGATAAGATTTTATCCAGAATATTGGTGAAGGGCGTTCAACCATTTGGTTTCATAGGTGCTTGGTCTGGACAGTATTAAAAATGTATACCCTTTTAAAAGTAAGTCTAGCCTGAAGGAAAGCAAAAAAGCTTACTGCACTAATGTTAGTCTATAGGGCAATTTACATGGGAATATTATAAAAACCCAGCTTGTGCTACTTTCATCTATTTTGCAGATAGAAAATGCACCTACACTCAAAATGTACTTGTTTGCAAACTTTTTATATAATGTAGAGATTATAACATATGTATATTTGTACATTGGTTAAAAAAATGTGTATATTTTTGGTGACAATGCTGTCTCTGCAGCTTTTGCCTTTGTTTCTCTGTGTAGAGATAAAATACAGGAAGTGTGGGTGGGACAAGCGGGGCTCTGCGCACGGAGGACAAGCGGGGCTCTGCGCACGGAGGACAAGCGGGGCTCTGCGCACGGAGGACAAGCGGGGCTCTGCACACAGTCCTGGCTTGTCAGTCAGCCTGCTGTGTGATCCAGGAGTGTGTCACAGAGCCCTGCTTGTCCGCCCACACTCCCTGTATTTTGTCTCTGCACAGAAACACACATGCAATAGCTGCATGAACAAATCATTTCTCCACCTTGTCACGACAGCACCACCAGAGAGATGGACTCCTCCCCATGAACAGGAAACCTAGAGTACAGAAAGGATGCACACCCCTCTCTACCTCAGTGGTTTCCTTTTTGCTGTAGGAAGCTTAGAGTTAATCCATGCCTCTGGTGGTGTGGGTGACGGTGGAGAGGTCCAGGGAGGCTTCATCTCCTAGTTGGGATAGTGCAGGGCCTCTTATACCCCCTGGTTGGGGGGGAGACTTCTAGTTGTGCCCCAGTGCAGTGTTCCGGCGCTGCCACCTGCCTCCTCCTTCCGCTTCTCCCAGTTCTGTCCTACAGCCCACCTGTGCAGTGGGTTGGAAGAGGTCCGGAGCTCCTGTGGTTGTGGCCATATTGGAGGCGGGGTTATGACATCACAGGAAGTGACGGCTGGGAGAGAGGCCGACGCGAGGGACGGATGTGACTTCAGACTCCGCAGCCAGGCTTTCCAGAGCGGGAGATTTTAAAAAGGGGATACTTTTCTGCTGCTTTGCCTCCGCTGTGCAATAGAAGTGTATGGAAGATGAGCTCCATTGTCTGATGAAGCGGTCTTCCGCGAAACGTGTTGCATTGTGGGTAATAAACATTTTTACTCTACACAAGATCCACACGCCTTGTTTGATCCTGGGTTTTTCCTGGAGGTGATTGTGTGGTTGCTTGTTTTTATTTAAGAATTTTATTTGATTCTTCTGTTCAGAAATCTTTCCTTCCTTCATCAAAGATGGAGAAAATAATGTCCTCGGTCAGTGACATTATTAGCTCTCCCCGTATGTCAGGAAAGGGATGTCTGTTTTAGGATTATTTACTACAGCCATTCCGGCAGTCCCCTGGGCTCATTTTCCCTCTAGAGGTTTGTAGTTAGAACTGTTAAGTGCTTGGGATGGTTCCCAATCTGATCTAGAAAGGCATATTGAGTTGTCTCCCCCTGTGCTTGCCTCTCTCCGGTGGTGGTTAGTAGAAGAAAATGTATCTAAGGGTATAGACTGGAGCTGTCAGAACCCTGTGGTTATCACTACTGTTGGGGATGGGGTGCACATTTAGGAGAACTTAATTTTCAGGGTCCTTGGGAAGAAGAAATATTTGACAGATCTTCTAATTTTAAAACATTATTGGCAGTTTTTAGAGCTCTTGAATCAGCTAGAGAATTTATTAGTGATTTAAAATCTTCTCAGTCAATACCACTACAGTGTCCATCATCAATAGACAAGGTACCACGAGGAGTCCTTCCCTAATGACTCTATCTTTCCAGGTCCTGTCCTTTTGCAGAAATCCATCTAAAATCCAATCTCGGCAGTGCATCTCAAAGGAGACCTCAACATCAGGGTAGACTTTCTAAGTCGTCAGCCGATTTGTCAGGGAGAATGGTGACTAAATCAAAGAATTTTTCTAAAGATTTCAGCCTTGTGGGGAACTCTGCAAGTGGATCTGTTCGCTACCAGGCAGAACAGACAGGTCAGGAATTTTCTTTCATTGAATCCAGCAGACAGATCTCTGGCAGTGGCTGCATTGTCCCAGAAATGGGATTGGGACTTAGCCTATGCCTTCCCTCCTCTAGCTCTCATTCTCAGGGTCATGAAGTCAAGGAGGACAGAGCTATAATTATCCTGATTGCCCCATTCTGGCCTCCGAGAGCTTGGCTCTCCTGCCTAAGGACCATGGGGGTGATTTATCAAAACGTGTCTAGAGGAAAAGTTGCCAATAGCAACCAATCAGATCGCATCTTTCATTTTGCAGAGGCCTTGATAGAAATCAAAGAAGCGATCTGATTGGTTTCTATGGGCAACTCAGCATCTTTTCCACTGGACAGGTTTTGATAAATCCCCCCCCCCATGTCTTTAACAGATCCCTGGGTTCTCCCCAGGGGCCAGTTCTTCATGCGGAGGTTTGCAATCTTCATCTGACGGCTTGGCTCTTGAGAGGCTAATTCTTAAATCCAAAGATCTCTCGGGTTCAGTAATATCTACAGTATAGTAGGAAGCCGGTGACTACCAAAATTTTCTGTCTACATCGGACTCTACTTTATCAGATTTGAACAAACCAAACTTTGCTTTCATTTTGGACTTTCTACAAAAGGGTCTTTAGAAGGGCCTATAGCAGCTCTAGGGACTCTATATGGCCAGAAAGTTGCAAATCACCCCTGGATTGTTAGATTTTTCAGGTCTGTTAATATGTTAGAGCTGTCTAGTCCTCAGGTTGTTCCAGCTTAGGATCTTACTCTGGTCCTTAATTCCCTCTGCAAGAGTCCTTTTGAACCTCTTTCTTCAGTTCCCAAGAGGGTTCTAGCTCAGAAGACGGTGTTGTGTCATTATTAGTATCTGTTACCTCAGGTAGAAGAGCAGGGGAGTTGGCAGCTTTATCTATCAGAGAGCCCTATACTTAGATTCTAGATGATAGGATTATTTTAAAACCAAATCCCGCTTTTCTCCCTAAAGTAGTGTCGGAATTTCACATGTCTCAGGAGGTAGTCCTTCCATCCTTCTGTGCGAATCCCTCTTCAGAAAGGGAGACATTGTTTCACATGCTAGACGTATGCAGGTGTGTTCTAGAATATATTGAAGACTTCAGAGTTCAGAAAATCAGATAAATTGTTTATTCAGTTTACAGGTCCCAATAGGGGAAATAATGTCAGAGGAGATACCATTGCTAGGTGGGTCAGGCAAGCTATTGTGGCAGCCTATTTTTCTGCAGGTTTGTCTCCGCCTCCTAACCTGAAGGCCTATTCCACTCGAGCTGTTGCTTCATTGCTTCATCATGGGCAGAGAACAGAGGTGCCTCTATTTCTCAAATCTGTAGGGCGGCTACTTGCCCCTCCTCACATACCTTTTTTCGACACTATAGGCTCAGGGCTGATGATCTAGTGCCTCTAGCTTTTGGATGCAAACTTCTCCAGGCTGTGGTCCCTCCCTAACTTTTCTCTGGTATTCTCTCTGGTGGTGTCGTGACGAGATGGAAAGCCGGTAATTCTATTTCCTCGTAGTCACGACACCACCACCTCCTATTCCGACCCTTTCATGTTTCTTCTCCACAGTGGTGTGTTCACGTTGGTGTCGCAAAAAAAAAAATATATATATATATAATATATATATATATATATATATATATATATATGTATATATTTATGTATATAAAAATTTAATATTGAACATATTTTTTGCTGTTATTCAGTAGTATGTTATGTGTTGTTATTATTACTTGTTTAACCATTAATAGGATGCTTCCTAGGTCTTGGTAATTCACTGAGGCAGAGAGGGGTGTGCATCCTTTTTGTACTCTAGGTTTCCTGTTCCTGGGGGAGGAGTCCATCTCTCTGGTGCTGTCGTGACTACGAGGAAATAGAATTCCCGGTGAGTAATTACCAGCTTTTCACCCCAAAATATACACATTCAATAACCAATTTATTATCTACATTATATAAAAAGGTTTTTAAAGGTACACTTTAAAGTCTATAGAATAGATTAAAATTCAAACAGATCCCTGTTTGATCTATATGCCATCAGTTTATCCCCTGTACTGCATCCCAGATCTAGTAATTGTATAAGAATAATACTGAATGAGCCAGCTATACCTCTACTTTACATGGGGCTTTCAAGATGGTTATAGACTATATTGTACATACTGTATATGTACTATTGTAGGCCAGAGATTGACGCTGTCTGCTTAACTGTGGGTTTGAGTGATCTTTTGGATCCAAAGGAAAACCATAGTGCAACCTCTGGTGGCTGCATATATCCAGGAACAACAATGGGGTCAGATGTTGAAATTCACCATGGCCAATCCTTGCCCCACCATCCTCCCCAATACTTGGGTAGGTTTGGATGACTTATTTCTATTGTGCAATGACAGGTTAGACATGTTCCTTTGCAGCTCAATGTTTTCACCCATTTTCCATACATCTCTATTTCCAGTTTCTTTTATAGACATATTATGTAATGTGAATAAATAAGATATTTTACATAATTAATTACAGGATGACTTGTAATATTTTTCATGCTGCCTTCCTCATTCTCCAGCCATGATCCTCCTGATGATTCACACCTATCGGTAGGTCAGGGTTTGGAATCTGAATTATTTCCTTATGATGACATCATTATAGTGATCTCCTTTGTTTACATTAATCAGCTCAGTGTATGGAATAATGTCTAATAGAATTAAGGTAAGTAAATAATAGTTAAGCAATTGCTGCTACAACATCATGTGTTTCGTATGTACCTCTCGCTTTGATATCTCTTTAGTTTAGATGGATTCTGACATTTAATACTAGTTAGATTGGTGTAGAAGATGCAGTGGTCTCCAAACTGTGGCCCTCCAGATGTTGCAAAACTACAACTCCCAGCATGGCCGGACAACCTTTGGCTGTCTGGGCATGCTGGGAGTTGTAGTTTTGCAACATCTGGAGCAAAACCATTTAGAGACCACTGTAAAAGAGCATCCTCCAGTTGTCCCTGGCTTTAGCGCACAAATGGGTCCCAACCTGCCTAGAAGTGTCCCAGTCTGACACTGACTGTAGGTTTCACTTGGTATCTACACCCTGTTCCAAATTATTATTCAAATTCTATTTGTGTCACAAAGATTAAATGTTTAGTTTTTCAGTTTAACTCATGGATGGCGTGTCTCAGGCTTTTTTGATCACTGAAGACAATCTGACACCTGTGATAATTAGATTGCCAGGTGAGCCCAATTTAAGGAAAAACTACTTAAGGTGGGTGTTCCACATTATTAAGCAGAGCACAATTTTCAAGCAATATGGGGAAGAAAAAGGATCTCCCTGCTGCCGAAAAGAGTGAAATAGTTCAATGTCTTGGATGAGGTATGAAAACATTAGATATTTCACGAAAACTTAAGCGTGATCATCGCACTATTAAGAGATTTGTGGCTGATTCAGGGCACAGACCGGTTTGTGCAGATAAAGGCACATTGAGGAAGATTTCTGCCAGATCCATGCATCAGATCAAGAGAGCAGCTGCTAAAATACCATTACATAGCAGCAAACAGATATTTGAAGCTGCTGGTGCCTCTGGAGTCCCACGGACATCAAGGTGTAGAGTCCTCCAGAGTCTTGCAATGGTGCATAGACCTTCTACTCAGCCACAACTAACCAATGCTCACAAGCAGAAACTGCTGCATTGGGCAGAAAAATTACTCGAAAACTAATTTCCAAACAGTCCTGTTCACTGATGAGGGCCGTGCAACCCCAGATGGTCCAGATGGATGGAGTAGTGGATGGATGGTGGATGGCCACCCTGTTTCAACAAGGTTGCGACGTTAGCAGGGTGGTGGTGTAGTCATGTTTTGGGCCGGAATCATGGGAAGAGAGCTGGTCGGCCCCTTTGGGGTCCCCGAAGGTGTAAAGATGACCTCTGCAAAGTATGTGGAGTTTCGGACTGTACACTTTCTTCCCTGGTACAGAAGAAAGAACTATGCTTTCTGTAATAAAATCATCTTCATGCATGACAATGCCCCATCTCATGCTGCAAAGAATACCTCTGCATCAATGGCTGCTGTGGGGATAAAAGGAGAGAAAGTCATGGTGTGGCCTCCATCCTCCCCTGACCTCAATCCTATTGAGAACCTTTGGAGCATCCTCAAGCAAAAGATCTATGAGAGTGGGAGGCAGTTTACATCCAAACAGCAGCTCTGGGAGGCTATTCTGACATCTTGCAAACAAATTCAAGCCAAAACTGTCCAAAAACTTACAAGTTCAATGGATGCAAGACTTGTGAAGCTGCTATCAAATAAGGGGTCCTATGTTAAAATGTAACGTGACCTGTTAAAACATTTAAAAAGTTAAAATGTTGTTAAAGTTTTATTGAAATAGCTTTTGATTTCAGAAAATATGCTGCAAACACAACAAATGACCATTTTCAGTTCTTTACAACCTATAAAGTGTTTTGCAATTTACTGTGCGTAATCATTTGGCACAGTGCATTGTAAGATTTTTTATGTTTTATAAGAAATACTGTTCTCATTAGGAGGTTTGTTCAGTAAAATTTGAAATGTACTCATAGTTGATTACATGAGAATTATGCTGACTGTTATTGACATCAATTATTTAGGTAAATGAGAAAAATATAATTTGCATAATAATTTGGAACAGGGTGTAAAGGGCTATCCACCACAGAAGAGGACAGCAGTACAATAAATAGGGCTGGCTTTTGGGGTTGTGCGACCTTTGTGGTGCAATAGCCACCCCTGCAGAAGGTGGAGCTACAGGAGATCCAAGGCTTTAGAAATACCATAATTTACTGTCTGGAGCTATTACTTGGTCACTCCTAGGGGGTATTTGAGCATTCAGATGATACAAGGCATTGCGTGTCACTGCTTCTTTGGCCATATGCTGTATTTTGCTGCTGCGTATACATTGTGTAGAACAATATGCAGTCAATCTTGCCATTCATTAACTTCATTGGATAGGAAAATACACTACAAAATGTGGCTCTTGTGCACCTACCCTATAACGTTTAGTTTTATTTGGCCATTTGGCTCTATTTGGGCTCCGTACTATATGATGATTGTACTAAAGCGCTCTCTATTATTTACACAATGTATGGAGGGTGTTGTGCCAGAAGGCTCCACCAATCCGATATAAGACTGGCCCTCGTGTGATAACATGATCTTTTTGGCGGCCATTATAAATACATCAGCGCTCCGGAGCGACCGTCTATACCTGAACGGCAGTGGAATGTAGCCAGAGCTGGTATGTGTATAAGTGGTAAATAAGACCATTAAATATGTCATAACCCTGACAGTAATAATTAACTTTATAAAGTTTTCATCTGTAAATGCCTCGTAAATGTGGTATTACTGTAAGTGGATCTGTCACGTTGAACATCTTGTATATAAACAGCATATGATAGAGCAGCATGGACTGAGCAGTTCAATATACACTGATCAGCCATAACATTAAAGGGGTACTCCAATGGAAAACAATTATTTTTTGTTTTTTTCCAAATAAATTGGTGCCAGAAAGTTTAACATATTTGTAAATTACTTCTATTTAAAAATCTTAATCCTTCCAGTACTTATCAGCTGCTGTATGCTCCAGAGGAGGCTCTTTCCTTTTAGAATTTCCTTTCTGTTTGACCACCGTGCTCTCTGCTGACACCTCTGTCCTGGTCAGGAACTGTCCAGAGTGGGAGCAAATCCCCATAGCAAACATATCCTGCTCTGGACAGTTCCTGATACATACATAGGTGTCATCAGAGAGCACTATGGTCAGACTGAAAAGAACACCAAAAAGGAATACAACTTCCTGTGGAGCATCCAGCAGCTGATAAGTACTACAAGGATTAAGATTTTTATATAGAAGTCCTTTCCAAATCTGTTTAACTTTCTGGCACCAGTTTAATTTAAAAAAAAATTCCCCACCGCAGTACCCCTTTAAAACCTAAGCCTAATATATTGTGTAGATCCTCGTTGTTCTGATTATCTGAACTAACAGGTTCTTGGTAGAAGTGTAGGACTGGTGGATGGGATATGAACACAAAAAATGTCTCCAGATGAATGTGGCTTTAGTCCGATAAATTGAGAGGTGAGGGCTAATGGAGCGGACTCGTTTTTTCAGCACATCTCATAGATGATCGATTGGTTTGAGATACTGTATTCTGAATTTAGAGGCCAAGTCCACCACCTTGATCATCTTCATGTTTCTCGTTCTTGAAGAATCTTTGTGGCAGGTGTTTTATTCTGCTGAGAGAGGCCATTAGGGAATCCTGCTGCTATGAAGGGTTGGAGTTGGTCTGTACAATGCCAACCCCTTAAGGACATAGCATTTTCACTTTCTTTTTTTCATCCTTACTTTTAAAAAATCATAACCCTTTCAATTTTCCACCCAAAAATCGATATTATGGCTTATTTTTTGCTCCACTAATTCTACTTTGCAGTGAAATTAGTCATTTTACCCAAAAACCCACTGCAAAACGGAAAAAAAATCGTGCGACAACATTGAAGACAAAAATGCCATTTTGTAACTTTTGGGGGCTTCCGTTTCTATGCAGTGCATTTTTTGGTAAAAATTACAACTTATCTTCTGTGGGTCCATACAGTTAAAATGATACCCTATTTATATAGGTTTGTCGTACTTCTGGAAAAAATCATAACTACATGCAGGAAAATGTATACGTTTAAAAATGTAAGAGGGCTAATTTTTTGCTCCATGATCTGAAGTTTTTATCTGTACCATGTTTGTTTAGATTTTACTTTTTTGATCGCTTTTTATAACAAATTTTATGGTATATAAAGAAAAAAAAATACACAATTTTGGACTTTGGATTTTTTTTTTACGTGTACGCCATTGACCGTGCGGTTTAATTACGATATAGTTTTATAGTTCAGACACTTACGGGACCCGTTGATGGCATACGTCCTGTAGCAGGAAGGGGTTAAAGGAGTACTTCGGTGAAAAAAAGGATAAGTAGCGCTGATTGGACCCTCACGGTCATAGTAACATAGTTCATAAGGTTGAAAAAAGACCAGAGTCCATCAAGTTCAACCTATAACCCTAATGAGTCCCTATTGAGTTGATCCAGAGGAAGGCAAAAAACCCTCATACTAGAGGTAAAAATTCCTTCCCGACTCCGAATGTCATCAGAATAAATCTCTGGATCAACGTTCTGTCCCTATAAATCTAGTATACATAACAATCAATGTTGTTCTCCAAAAAATGCATCCAGACCCCTTTTGAACTCTTTTACAGAGTTCACCATGACCACCTCCTCCGGGAGAGAATTCCACAGTCTCACTGCTCTGACTAGTCTGCAGATACACAGCCCATTACGCAGCAAACTGCAGTGCCCTGTGTGATCTGATACCTTTCTATCGTAGCCTGAAGGAATCTCTTAGGCTGGGCTCACGCTTCAGAAATTCTGCTGCAGTCCTCTGCTGTCAATGGGATTTTGCTGCACAGTGCACACTACGGAATCTCTGTGACGGATATCTCATTCCTCTGACAAGAGTCCACAACACAGTCCACGCGGTCCTAGCGCCGACTAATTCAGTCCATAATTGTCCGTAATTCCTAATGCTCGATAAAGTGAGCAGGTTCATTACTTGTGGCCGTAAGTAAGAAATAACATAGGGAATAACTAAATCCAACAGTGAATAGAAAAAAGGGAGTAAAAGTATAAAATCTGCACTCATTTCTACACTTTTTTTTTTTTTTTCTTTTCAAGCCGAAAATAGTGGCCTGAAAAAACCCAGTGTGTTAACAATAAGGCTTATGAATAAAGAGAGCTGGGTGGGAATAGATTAGTTTTTTTTTTTTAAATCAACTGGTGCCAGAAAGTTAAACAAATTTCTTAATGACTTCTATTAAAAAATCTTAATCCTTCCAGTACTTATCAGCTGCTGTATGCTCCACAGGAAGTTATTTTCTTCTTGAATTTCCTTTCTGCCTGACCACAGTGCTCTCTGCTGACACCTCTGTCCGTGTCAGCAACTGTCCAGAGCAGGATAGGTTTTCTAAGGGGATTTGCTTCTACTCTAGACAGTTCTTGACATGGACAGAGGTGTCGCCAGAGAGCACTGTGGTCACACGTAAAGGAAATTCAAAAAGGAAAGAACTTCCTGTGGATCCTAACAGCAGCTGATATGTACTGGAAGGATTAAGATTTTTTAATAGAAGTAATTTACAAATCTGTTTAACTTTCTGGCACCAGTTGATTTAAAAAGAAATGTTTTCCAATGGAGTACCCCTTTAATGTTTGTCATAGGGTCGGCTCAGTGGTTAGCACTGTTGCCTTGCAGCGCTGGGGTCCTAGGTTCGAGTCCCACCATCAGGTTCGAGTCCCACCATCAGGTTCGAGTCCCACCATCAGGTTCGAGTCCCACCATCAGGTTCGAGTCCCACCATCAGGTTCGAGTCCCACCATCAGGTTCGAGTCCCACCATCAGGTTCGAGTCCCACCATCAGGTTCGAGTCCCACCATCAGGTTCGAGTCCCACCATCAGGTTCGAGTCCCACCATCAGGTTCGAGTCCCACCATCAGGTTCGAGTCCCACCATCTGCAACTAGTTAGTGTGTTCTCCCCACGTTTGTGTGGGTTTCCTCCCACACTCCAAAACTTACCGATAGGTGAATTTAGATTGTGAGCTCCAGTGGGGACAGGGACCAATTTAAGTGTACAACGCTGCGGAAACTGTGTGCGCTATATAAATAAAAAAAAATTATTATTCATAGGGAATCCCCTTTATCGAAACAGATGTTTGTATTGCACAGTTGCTTCCTCAGCCTGATTTGCTTCTCTGAGCTAAAGCGAAAGTGATACTAAGCAGCCACCAGGAAGTGTCCGCAGCCTGCGTTCTGACTGGTTCCCTGTCGCCAGTGATACATACCGGAGGGTGTGTTTACACAGAGCTCTATAGATGACGTTCCTACTCTGCGGGAGTGGACCACACACTATATAAACTTGTCCAGACTTATCCAAAGACATTAATTGTAGCAGCGGAACTGGGACTGTCACCAAGATCAGGTAAGATCCTATGTATGTGATGCAGAACATGGAAGATCATTTATTGACAACTACTGTAGATATATTTGTATGTTCCTGTCATCTATGTAGGTTAGGAGTCCCTTTAAAAACTTAAATTGCATAAATAGTACCTTTTGAATGTAATCTTATTGCCAAAAATGTTTTATAGAAGTAGTAGTAGTAGTATTCCTTAAATTGGTGTTTCCCAAACATTGTGCCTCCAGCTGTTGCAAAACAGCCGAAGGCTGTCCGGGCATGCTGGAAGTTGTAGTTTTGCAACAGCTGCAGGCAAGCTGGATGGGAAACAGAGCCTTAATGAAGTATTATAGTAATATAAATATATATATATATATATATATATATATACACATATGTGTGTGTGTGTGTGTGTGTGTATGTATATATATATATATATATATATATATATATATATATATATATATATATATATATATATATATATATAATATGTGTGTGTGTGTATCCATGGGGTAAAGTGGGTTAACTTCAAAACTGATTAGTCTAATGTATTGTTTGCTTCATTCGTTATGTAGCATTATCTAGAACACTTAGTGTGTGACTGGTAGTCATGTGCCCTGTAGAGTTTTAATAGCATTGTTCTCTGTGAATGAATAGAAATGGTTACTATAGATTTAGGAGTAGCGGTTTTTCATTTGGCCCACTGTGGCGTAATGTATTTTCTGCATTCATCAGGATAGGACAGTGTACTTACATAGGGCTGCACAATAACTGTGTTATGATATTTAAAGCCCGACCAATTCAGCTCTGCTACATCAGTAGGTTCTATATACACTGGGCGGCTCTCCCGTAATGAGATCAATGGCTTGGTGAAACCCATTTACAGATGCCTAGCCACTATTGTCGCCAGTCAGTTCCAGTGGGCTCTGTGGGAGGTAAAGGGGTGCTCCAGAGGAACAAAAATGTTTTTTCAAGTCACCGGTGCCAGAAAGTTATACAGATGGGTAAATTACTTCTATTTTAAAATCTTAACCCTTATAGTACTTAGCTGCTGTATGCTCCAGAGGAAGTTGTATAGTTCTTTCCAGTCTGACCACAGTGTTCTCTGTTGACACCTCTGTCCATGTCAGGAAGTGTCCCCATAGCAAACCTCTCCAGCTTCGGATAGTTCCTGACATGGACAGAGGTGGCAGCAGAGAGAGCACTGTGATCATACTGGAAAGAACTACACAACTTCCTCTGGAGCATACAGCAGCTAAGTACTATAAGGGTTAAGATTTTTAATATGATCCGGACACCTGTACGAGAGAAGCTGACATCCTCGCTGAAAAAGATCACTTGAAGGCCACAGCTTACTAGTGGAAGTTTTGGGGCAGTGACCAATGACTTTCTGCTCCATCATAGTTTTCAACTGTGTCTGCATCTTGAAGATACAGATGTAAGTGGTATTCTCCATGGAATCCGAGGTATGTCCCCTGGATCTCTGGTCATTACACCCTTTGGTTTAGCCAAACCTAATATAATTAGCCTTTATACAAAAAGGGGAGTGTCCAATATAAAAATCACATAAACACTGAGCAAGTGTTTTTTTATTGCGGTTTTATTTTACATTTTTATGGGATATTATTTTAGCTTTATAGTCCATTGTAAATTCTGGCTGCCTAGCAATTACTAGTTTTACCTTTTGTAGTCTTTTTAGCAACATAAGTTTGTCAAATGAAGTTCCCTCTGCTATACAGCAGACCTCCTCCTCCATGCTGCGCTGACTGGCTTTGTGTCTCTTCATCAGGAAGCACCAGAAATCATACAGCTCCAGGATACAACTGGAAACGGTCCAGGACAAAGGGGGACTGTAATATTTGCGGTGTATCTGTGTACTCATGGGGAAGTCACTTACATGTAGTTGACGTGATGTATTATTTTGTATTTTTCAGAATATTCCATCCTAGGCCTTAGCTATGAATGGAGTAGTGAAAACTTTTGTCTTCTTGGACCTGGAAGCCACAGGTCTAAATAAAGATCGACCCAAAATAACTGAGATCTGCCTGATTGCTGTCCATGTCTCTTCTCTGGAGAACCCAGTAACCAATGAGGCAGGAGAAGTGCAGCTCCCCCGAGTTATGGACAAGCTTTGTCTGTGTGTGGATCCAGGAAAACCCCTCACCGAAGGGGCTTCCAGTATCACCGGTCTCAGCAATAAAAATCTCGGCAACAGCGAGAAGCAAAAATTCGATACGACCCTCATCAACGCGATCAATGAGTTCGTCAATCGTCAGGCTAAACCTGTTTGTCTGGTGGCCCATAATGGGTTCTTCTATGACTTTCCCCTCCTGAAAACTGAGCTACTGGAACAAAATGAAGACTTTCCTGGCACCATGTTGTGCTTGGATTCTCTTCAAGCTTTCCGAGATCTGGATAGCCCAACATCCAGATATATTAAGGGAAGACACACACTGACAGAAATATACAGGCAAAACTTTGGAAAGGAACCAAATCATTCTCACTTTGCAGAGGGGGATGTGCTGACCCTAATCTTGGTCTTCATTTGCCAAGCAAGGGAAATACTCAAAGTGCCCAGTTACAAGAATTGGGAGGAGATAAGACCCATGTACACATAATAATAATTCTTTATATAGCGCACACAGATTCTGCAGCGCGGTACACTCCTAAACTAGGTCCTACCGGGGCCACATGAACACTGATGGAGGCAAATTATTGCCTGGAAGCCCCTTCTCATGTAGGTAAAGACTCCTCCATTTTTTTTAACAGTGAAAGGAGAGGACTCTAAAAATACCTCCAATATATTTAGAAAGAGTTATATTGTAAATTAATAAACTTTATATTGATAACATTCAGTTGTTTGCAATTTTTTTAATTGGGGGTTACTTGGGTACAATGCATCATGAAGCCTCTATAATCTGGTCTAGTAGGTGCTCTTCGGTATGCAGACTCTTTTTCACCAAATCACTTCACTCCGACCAGAGTGATCCACAGTAATTAGTAGTTGCTCAAAGTAGACGTTCCCTTTAAGACCAGCTTTATTATTTCTATCCCTTATTTCAAACGTTAATGCTATGTCCACCACACACATCCCGGGAGGTTTGTTTTATTTCCTATATTAATTTGTTTTCATATGTGGTTTTATATCCGCAGTGTGCAAACACCAGTCAGCGCACAATGATGTGTGATACACACAGATCAACAGGAAAACAGTGGCTCATCTTCTACAACACTGTCCTATAAAAAATAGCTTAGATCTACCCATTCTTATATATAAATCATTCTATATTCAGCCATGGAGAGGACTGGATATAGCAGCACACTCAGACTACACATATGACATTACTTTAATTACAAGGTACCAGATACTGAGAACTGACTAACAGGGACTGGACACTGCATATACTGCACCACTGACAATCAGGGACTGGACACTGCATATACTGCACCACTGACCATCAGGGACTGGACACTGCATATACTGCACCACTGACCATCAGGGACTGGACACTGCATATACTGCACCACTGACCATCAGGGACTGGACACTGCATATACTGCACCACTGACCATCAGGGACTGGACACTGCATATACTGCACCACTGACCATCAGGGACTGGACACTGCATATACTGCACCACTGACCATCAGGGACTGGACACTGCATATACTGCACCACTGACCATCAGGGACTGGACACTGCATATACTGCACCACTGACCATCAGGGAAGGGACATTGCATATACTGCACCACTGACCATCAGGGACTGGACACTGCATATACTGCACCACTGACCATCAGGGAAGGGACATTGCATATACTGCACCACTGACCATCAGGGACTGGACACTGCTGCTATCACAGACCACCAGGTTGTGGACATTGTATTTACTAGTGACCGTCGGGGACATAACCTTAGGTTAGAGAGCCCCCTGTGCAGGATGCCTTTGATATAAGGGTCATGGAAAGCAATGAGAATTAAAGGGAATCTGACAGCAGCCTTACCACCAATGATGCTGCAAAAATGCATTTACCTGGGGAAAAAAATCTGGTGCGCCGTTCCAGAGTGTTCTGTATTTATCAAAGTATGCACCCTCTCAGATGTGAGAGTGAAGCTGGAACGCTTATTTATGAAGGGGAAGGTGATATCAGGGTGGGATAAGCATTGCTCTAAAGACTGGAGACCTCCTCTATTGCTCAGAAAATAAAATTTGCCTATTTAGATAAATACGAATTGCTCACCAGATTTTTTCCAGGTAAAATGTGTTTTAAAGAGCATCACTTGGGTAATCAAATAGCGTTTGAATGGGGCAGTAGTGCATATAATCAAGCATCTTGACGTTCTTGTGATCAGTGGGGGTTCCATTGTTTGGACTCCCACCAATCAGACACTTATTACATACCCTGTGGATAGGTGACAAGTTGTTATCTTTGGGAAACCCCTTTTAGGTGTCAGTTCTGAAGCAAGTAAAAATATTCGCTATAAATGGCTCTGACTAACGTCCCATGTAGTGATAAGTTGGTTATGATTTCCTTTATGGTAGCAGGCATCCTGTTTTGCTGATGAGGAGATGGGTTCCCTTGGGTCTTCCTTTGAAGGAAGGATGTCAAGATGGGGGATACAAGTACACAATGGGGTCACAATACTCACTGCTGGCATAAAGAACCGATCTAATAACAGACTGGAGTGATGTATACTGCAGATGGTGCTGGTTATGCTCCCAGGACTACAACTAGTACAGCCTTAAGGCCCCCATACATTTTAATCAAAACTAGACTGAATCTGCTGACCTTGGCGGGACTGGCCGACTGTCTAAGTTGTATTGGGCCACTTGACTCTGTCAGGAGAAAAGGGCACTTTAGATGTCAACTGACCAACCCTTTTGTTCTCAGAGATGAGGGGCTTCCAGAGCAGGGGGGCTGAATGGTGTGCCCCAGAAATGATCTCCAGTGGGAACAAGGTACTCCAATCTGATACTTTCTGAAGTAGTGCTGAATGCCTGTTATACACTGCTCAAACAAATGAAGGGAACACTAAGATAACACATCCTAGATCTGAATGAATGAACTAATCGTATTAAATACTTTCGTCTTTACATAGTTGAATGTGTTGACAACAAAATCACACAAAAATGATCTATGGAAATCAAATGTATCAACCCATGGAGGTCTGGATGTGGAGTCACACTCAAAATCAAAGTGGAAAATCATACTACAGGCTGATCCAACTTTGATGTAATGTCCTCAAAACAAGTCACAATGAGGCTCAGTAGTGTGTGTGTGGCGCCTCCACGTGCCCGTATGACCTCACTACAACGCCTGGGCATGCTCCTGATGAGGTGGCGGATGGTCTCCTAAGGGATGTCCTCCCAGACCTGGACTAAAGCATCCGCCAACTCCTGGACAGTCTGTTGTGCAACGTGGCGTTGGTGGATGGAGCGAGACATAATGTCCCAGATGTGCTCAATCGGATTCAGGTATGGGGAACGGGCAGCCAGTCCATAGCATCAATGCCTTCCTCTTGCAGGAGCTGCTGACACTCCAGCCACGTGAGGTCTAGCAGTGTCTTGCATTAGGAGGAACCCAGGGCCAACCGCACCAGCACAAGGGGTCTGAGGATCTCATCTTGGTACCTAATGGCAGTCAGGCTACCTCTGGTAAGCACAAGGAGGGCTGTGCAGCCCCCCAAAGAAATGCCACCCCACACCATTACTGAACCACCGCCAAACCGGCCATGCTGGAGGATGTTGCAGGCAGCAGAACGTTCTCCACGGCATCTCCAGACTGTCACATGTGATCAGTGTCAACCTGCTTTCATCTGTAAGAGCACAGGACGCCAGTGGCGATTTGCCAATCTTGGCGTTCTCTGGCAAATGCAAAACGTCCTGCATGGTGTTGGGCTGTAAACACAACCCCCACCTGTGGACGTCGGGCCATCATACCATGGAGTCTGTTTCTGACTGTTTGAGTGGACACATGCACATTTGTGACCTGCTGGAGGTCATTTTGCAGGGCTCTGGCAGTGCTCCTCCTTGTACAAAGGCGGAGGTAGAGGTCCTGCTGTTGGGTTGTTGGTCTCCTCCACGTCTCCTGATGTTCTGACCTGTCTCCTGGTAGCGCCTCCATGCTCTGGACACTACGCTGACAGACACAGCAAACCTTCTTGCCACAGGTCGCATTGATGGGCCATCCTGGATGAGCTGCACTACCTAACCTACTTGTGTGGGTTGTAGTCTCATGCTACCACTAGAATGAAAGCACTGCCAGCATTAAAAAGTGACCAAAAATGGTGCGCCTAGGTGGTAACAGGTTGGCGTTATTTAGGCTGGGGAGGGCCAGTAACAATGGTCCTTGCCCACCCTGGTCAGGCTGTTGCTGTTTTGTTGGTATCTGGCTGAAAATAAAAATACAGGGAACCCTATGCGTTTTTCTTTTATTATTTATTTATGAAAAAAACCGTATAAGGTTCCCCATATTTTCATTCTCAGCCAAATATCAACCAAGCAGCAACAGCCTGATATTACCAGGGTGGGCGAGGACCATTGTTACTGGCCCTCCCCAGCCTAAATAATGCCAGCCTGTTACCGCCTAGGCCCAGGAGCACCATATTTGATACTCCGGGCCTGTTGGTATCTGCTCTTCCTGGCACCCCTGTGGTGGTGGGTACCGGGGTAATAATCGGGGGTTAGCACTAGCTGTTTTTGGTGCTAACGCTAAACCCAGGCTTAGTAATGGATTCTGTCTATAAGACTGCTTCCACTACTAAGCCTGTAAAGTAAACTTTAAAAAATTTAAAAATCTTTCCCAAAAATACTTTTTATCCAATAAAAAAAAAAAACACTGGTCATCGTCGTAGTCCACAGGATTCACGGATCTGAAATGAGAAGGGGGAAAAAATTAAGGAAAATAGTTTAGTACATTTATTGCAACCCACCTGCACATTTCCCACCCACACTGCACCGCATGAGTACAACTCCCAGCATGCCCTTACAGTAAGGACACAATGGGAGTTGTAGTCATACAGCAGGGATGGGGGGGGATGTGCAAGCTGGTGACAAGCTTGTCACCTGCCCCCACTGCATGACTACAACTCCCAGCATCCCCAGTAAGGACATGCTGGGAGCTGTAGTCATGCGTCGCGGGCGGGTAACAAGCTTGTCATCTGCCGGCCCATCTAACACTCTCCCCCCGTGACGCACAACTATAATTCCCAGCATGTCCTTACAGGAAGGACATGCTGGGAGTGAGTTGTAGTAGTGTTGCATGGACGGGAGATGTGCAGGCGGGTGACAAGCTTGTCACCTTCCTGTACATCTCCTACCCGCTCGTCCCACCATGCCTGTGAAAATGAAAGTAAAAAATAGTTGCACGAAAAGTCTCGCCTGCGACTTTTTGTGTGACTTTTGGAAAATGCTGTCATTGCAAGTTTGTAAGCCAGGTCTGACCTTGCTTACACTTGAGACTTTTTGAAGGGGGGTTGCGACTTATATTTGCTTACGTGTGACTTTCGCAATGATAAATCCTGGACCATTGGAAAGTAAAAACTGAAAATTGCTTAGGTAGGACAGATTGGTATTTTTTTGCTTATCCACAAAAATCACACAAAAAATTGCTTTGGCGCACGTGCGACTTTTTGTAAGCAAAAAAAAAAGCTGCTTAAATCCCTTGATAAATCTCCCTCAATATAGCTACATAGGAACCTATGGCCAATAAGGTGTTTTCTGGTTTCCACTAAACACCTCCATCTCAAGGAAACAGATGCCCTTGTGATATACGCACTCAGCGAATACATAGTCCAAAAGTGGATGGCCTTGCATAGTTTTTTACATTAGGTTTCGTTTTTCTGAGGAGGATATCACAGACCTTCGTGCTATTACACAACAGTAAACTAGATGTGTCACTTTACTTCTCGATACCTGTAAAATTCCTGTGCAAAGTTTAATGGGATAGATATGACATCAGGATACAAGACAAAGTATAAGGAACGTCCTTTTATGGGTTTCAAGCCACATCCTAAGATTATTTTATCAACACAATATAAAAGCTTGCGATGAATCAAAGTGCACACCATTACGTACATTTAAACATCAGAAAATCTTTGTTATACATAATTAATATACAAAAATGCTACATACAAAATAAGTAGAGGGACAGTTTAAGAACAATTTAAAAAACTCACAAACCCTGAACAGGGGCCATGAACGTCCTATAGGATATAAAACAATTATTCATCCAACCAGAGTTATATTCAAATAAATGCAAAGGTTGTCAAATAACCAATAATAGAGAGTTATACAAAATGCTTATAGAGAGAGAGAGAGAGAGAGAGTGTACAGTAGGAACAGGTGGCAAATAAATCAGAATATACAGCAAAAGATGACATATTTCTTAGGTTAGCAGTCATAGTCAATTCTCAGATACTTCATGCCCTTTCCTTTGTCACTGCCTTGGCACAACGGGTCTTCACTAAATTGGTGTCAGAGATGGCCGCCTATAAATGGGAGGAGATTTTAACCCATATCTGGATAATTTTCTGTTGGTAGAAGTATCAGCGCAAAGGTAAATGCCTTTTTTTATGTACCCTAGACACTTTAGACACAAAATGTTGGATAGTAAATTGGGAAAAGTCCTCCCCTTGTTGAAATCAACAGAATTTTTTTTCTTTTTTAGGGGGGGGGGGGGGGGGGGCCTACACCTCAACTCCAAGCTGCAAAAGTCCTTTCTGCCTCAAATAAAGATCAAAAAGATTTGGGGTTACTAAGAGAGGTATAACATCGTCCTCTGCTAATGATGGAAGGATCCTTTCACAGCAGCAATCCTTGGGCCCAGTTACACTCTCAGGGTCTTTAGACACCTGGGATGGGTAAGAAGTGAAAGATCTAGTTGTCACAAAAGACTCGACTCCCTATGGTAGACAGAAGCAATATGTTGGTAGCTATGTGATAGCCTGGGGGATGTAGGGTATGGGGAGTGTAGCTGTGCGGTTATTAAAGGGTGCTTGTTAACCCTTGTTATTCGTGACGCCAGGGTGAGGGGCTCCTCAGTATAGCTTTTTCCTACCGCCGCCCTTCCCAGGAACAATAGGGAGGTAGATAATAATAGATTGTCCAAAACCGGAGAGTTTTCTGTAACAGTATTAACTTTTACTGAAGATTTTCTGCAAGCTTCAATCACATAACAGTCTCTTAGCATAACAACGGCTTTCTCTGGAGATTGACAATGGTTGGGACGTTAACATTTAGAGTCTTTTAGTATTGTGCGTTGTTCCACTGGATTTGGGGGGTTTAGTTGCGGTCCAGTAGTCACGCTAGCATTAGCGGGGATTTCGATTTGAACTCACGGTTTTTGGTTCTGCTGAGGCTAGTAGGTGGTTAGGCCTAGCGTGTCTTTGAAAGTTGCGTATCACCGTCCTTTTAGTCCGGCATCCACGAGAGCAGCAACCCAAGAGAGTGATAATTGGACGCAGCTCCCTTATATGGGCAGGGGCTGGACTAATGCTAATTGGTCCATACTGATGTCAATCATCATTACAAAGACTTGTGGGTAACACGTGACCCAAGGACCTCCAAAGGTCCTGCAACATACCATAGAGGTTACTAGCATGGTCACATGACCTAAGGTCCTGCGACGCTAAACAAGGTAAGTACTATACATTACTATAAAATATAGATATAATTATTAAATATATACATGGCTTATTATTAGAGATAGACTTGAGGAGAGGTGACTAAGGGCTGTCCCACCTGAGGAACCCTACCTGAACGTAGTTACTCTGACTTTGGGAACCTCTACACTAGGTACGGTATGCAATACGGTACCGGGACACCTCAGATTACTAAAAAAAAAATTAGAGCAGTGACGTATACTAACAACAGATGCCAGTTCACTTGTTTGGGGTGGGGGCTCACACGAGAGTGCAGGGCCCCTGGGATTCGAAGGTAGAGGGGCAATCCTTAAACTACAAAGAGTATTGATGGACAACTCCACAGCAATGACCCTAATCAACAGACATGGCACAACGTGAAGTGTTCCCCTCATGTCCCTGACTTTTCTGATTTTCTCTTTTGCAGAAACTTATTTAAGATTCCTCATTGCAGTGCATTTCAGGGGCTCTTTGAACGGCCAAGTAGAATATCTCAGTTGACACAAACTACGTTGGGGGAGTGCCACCTAAGTTCTCTGGTGTGTGGATGATCATGGCACTTTAGAGAGTGCCACATGTGGATCTGTTCACTACAAGGGAAAATCTTCAGGAGAGTTTTCTGTAACAGTATTAACTTTTACTGAAGATTTGCTGCAAGCCTCAATCACATAGCAGTCTCTTATAACAACGGCTTTCTCTGGAGATTGATAATGGTTGGGACTTTAGCATTTAGAGTCTTTCAGTACTGTGTGTTGTTCCACTGGATTTGGAGGATTTAGTTGCGGTCCAGTAGTCACGCTAGCATTAGCGGGGATTTAGATTTGAACTCACGGTTTTGGTTCAGCTGAGGCTGGTAGGTGGTTAGGCCTAGTGTGTATTCGAAAGTTGAGTAGCACCGTCCTGTTAGTCTGGCATCCACGAGAGCAGCAACCTAAGAGAGCGATAATTGGACGCAGCTCCAAGGGGAGGAACTTCTACTCCTTGTCTCCACCAGACAACCCTCTGGCACTGGATGCTCTATCTCAAAAGTGGAACTGGAAACTGGCTTACCTATTTCCTCTGCTGAAGTTGATTTCAAGACTCATGGGGAAGATTTGGCAGGATTAGGCGGCGGTCATCCTAATAGCTCCCTTTTGGCTTTGCAGAGCTTGGTTCTTCTGCCTAAGAGCCCTGTTGCTGATGGACCATTCGGTCTTCTGTCTTAGAGGCCAATCCTGCACTCACAATCTAGGAGTCTTTATTTGACTGTATGTTGTTTGAAAGGTTAATTCTAAGTAGATAAGGCCTGTTGGATATTGTCATTTCAATGCTTCAGTCTAGTAGGAATATGGGGATGTCCAGAATTTATTACAGAATCTGAAAATCTTATTTAGACTTTGCAGTTCAGCCTAATGTGGCAGTGGACAGTCGTAGTGCTGCCTCTAAGGACTTCCTTAACAAGGGCTTAGATAAGAGGTTAAAGGGGTACTCCGCCCCTAAGTGTATATATATATATATATATATATATATATATATACCCATTTATAAGCCCGCTTTGTGCCCTCTTCTTCCTCAACTTCCCTGGAGCCTGGGTGTGGTGCACCTTCACAGGATCGGCCCTGTGCGGTACCGCTTAGAACAACCTTTAGGCGTCATCCCCCAAGGGGTAAGCCCTAAACTAGAAATCCCACCCTAAAAGTCAATCTTTAATGTTGTCACTTAAAACAATTAGTGTTTTATGTACTGAGCGTGTGTCACTTAACGCGTGCCACTCAGTGTCTCTTAAAAACACAGCCTATGTTCAGGTTATGTTCACTTTACATCCCATGGTTTAGTGAAATCACTATTACTATGGTTGCTAGGGCTGTTTCTTGTATTCTCTTATAGTGACCATCGGCTGCTATTGAAACCAAATCTCATTTAGCCACTCGCATCCCAACGTTCCATCAGCTCCCGCTGACTTTCTCAAGGGAGTGAGGCTAATGGAACATAACCTGAACATAGGCTGTGTCATTAAGTGACACTCACGCTCAGTACATAAGACACTTATTGTTTTTAAGTGACAACAATAAAGATTGACTTATAGGGGGGGATTTCAAGTTTAGGGCTTACCCCTTGGGGGGTGACCCCTAAAGGTTGTTGGTGCATATATGCCCTGGAATCCTTTGGATTATTTGTTGGGTACCGCTAATAAAGCGCTACGTGTGAACACCGCCTAAAATGAGCTAATTATGGGGATAATTGGTCAGCGCCTTCTCTGGGGGGGACTAATCAGGCTTTGTGCCTAAGGCAGCTATCAATTCACCTGGGTCAGCACAAGGGACTCCCATGTTCTCATGATCCAAGTGGATCCCAGCAGATAGTCTTCGCCCCTTACATAGGTGATACATTGTATTCATAGGATAAGCTGTTTAGGAGAATGGATGATATACGGTTAGACAGGAAAGATCATATGCAAAGTATTCTGGAGAGCCAAAGCCATAAATCAGGATTGTTATCGACAGAAGCAAGAATGTCCTGGAACATTTCTGACAGATGGCAACAATGATTTCCTCCTACTTCATACGTATATGTGACTATTACTGACAGACATCACAGCAGTGCTGGAAGCTGACGGACTGTTTTGCTGTGGGGTCCAGTGATTCCTTGTCGTCATACTGTGTCTTTTCTCCTTGTTATATCCATTTTTTTACCACTAGAGGGCTTTAAAGACATAGCTCAATTTCCAGCCCACATAACATTATATGTGTTCTTAAAGGAGTTCACCAGTATTGAAAAGCGTATCCCCTTATCCTAAGGATAGGGATATGTTTCAGAAAGCGGGGGGTCTGACCGATGGGATCCCTCGTGATCTCCCATACGGGGCCACAGCAGCTCGCGGGAAGGGGGCATGTTGACCACCTCACGAAGCGGCGGCTAAAATGCCCCCTCAATGCAACGCTATGGCAGAGCCGGAGTGCTGCCTCTGGCAATCTCCGGCTCTGCCATAGAGCTGTATTGAGGGGGCGTGTCGACCGCTGCTTCGTGTGGTGGTCGACTTGCGCTCTCTGGCCCAGCAGTCGGACCCCATGATCTGAAACTTATCCTCTATCCTTAGGGTAGGGGATACCTTTTTCAAGACTGGATTGCTCCTTTAAATGGTCACTGTCAGATATAAAAACATTTTATATGTTGTATATCTTGACAAAACAATAGGTTTTCTAATATACTTCTTTAAAAAATGTTCACATTTTATTAAAGAAAACTGCCTCCGAAAATCCCACCACTAGTGATTCCCATACCTCCTGGGGTACTGATAAGTCCCACAGCAGCAAGAGTGTGTCCAAGGGTCATGGACATTAGATGGCTGATTGACAAGACTGCAGGAGGAACACAGCCTGCATCAACACTACTGTAACAGAGTTTTACCAAATGTGTGCCTCCAGCTGTTGCAAAACTACAAATCAAGTTTTGCAACACTGCTGCACAAAAGAGTTATCCAAACACTGTACCTCCAACTTTTCCAAAAACTACAAGTCCCAGTATTACAGGACTGGCAAAGGATGATACACATTAATGACATAGGAAACTACTGTACACTTAGCACTAAACCTTTGCAGTAATTTATGAAGATGTAAGTTATACACTCACCATATTGTATTTAGTGGTAGAGTACAGGAAAGCTCCAATAATGATTGTGTGTGTGTGTGTGTGTGTGCAGCATAACACCAGAGAGGAAAGGATTAAAGAGTAGGGTTGCCAGACTTGCTCCAGAGAGCAGTGAGTCAGCAGAGTGAGGCATGAGGAGGAGTCATTACAGTGCAGGCAAGAGAAGGACCTGCCTCCTCCCTTTAAGACAATTGAAAATACATTAAGTAGCTATAATATACAATTTTTTTGTGAAATATGGATGATAGAGACATTTACATGTTCAGAATGAAGTACTGAGTAACATATAACAGTTTTATTTTTTTTTTTTTATTTTTTATTGTGGGATCTGACAGGTACGCTTTATAAGCTTTACCATACACTGTAAGTAACTACAGAATGTTTACTATGAGGCTCAGTTTTACAGGAGGGAAAATGCTCTTCATTCCCAAAGCAAAGGTTTCAACCCAGAACCCACCCACAGTCCTGTATAAGATAGCTGTGTGGTGCCACGGGGGTGCTAGGAAATATCTTATCACTTTGTGATGCCAGGGCACCGTTATCCTATACACGGTCCGAGGTTGGAGACAGCTTCTCCTGGGCCAGACACGGGGAGTAAAGGAACGCACCGCTGTCAGGTTACGGATAACTGTCTTTACTGAGCTGGGTGCAGATGGTAATACACAACACAGTCTTGTGCAGAGTGAGAGGATGCAGCGTAATTCCTTGGGAGCCCTGTTGCCTTGCTAGGACTTGTGGTGCTTTCACCCAATAAATTGATACTGACTTGAGAGATTGATCCTGGTAGCTAGGGTTCTGTCAAGGTCTTGCAGAATGACTGGATAAAGTAGATTTGATCTGGGCCTTCCCTTGGAGCGTCTCCACACACAATACACCTTTACTGGAGCTCAGACTAAACTAGACGGGGATAACTCCTCTCCCATTACACTATATGGGCAAGAATTTTGGGGTTCCCATTGGCAGGCAGGGTCACATGGGTTTTTACAGCTCCTCTCTTAAAGGTACCATAACACTCATGAATAACATACATAGAAATAACATAACAAAATAATTATAAAAATATATTAACTCTTGGTAAAGTGCTGAGACATAATAAACACAGCATGAAGTCCCTCAGTGGGCCCAACACCTGCGCTGCAGGTCCGCCCGAGGTAGTCCAAAGTTATTGAATGTATTGTTGACCATGGCTATCTGCTCTGGTTCACTTTTGGATCTGCTGTCTTCATGTATTGTCTGTGCTCAGCTATAACATTGTTAAAACAATTACACCCCTCCCACATGGCACCCTAGGCAGCTGACTACTCCAACTTCTAGCCAGTCCTTTTCATGCGATTTCAACCTTCAGCTAAATGTCCAACCTCTGTCATATAACCGATATATCACTGCTTCCTAGGCCAGCAGCCCGGCATAATACTGAAGTCAATGGTGAAAAACCATTTATGCTGTGAATTAGAATATATGATTGAAAGGCATTACAAATCCAAGGGCCACATAGGAAAGTTAGTAACATGCCCCAACCAGGGGTACAATAAAAAATGGCTGGGCCTCATTGCATAGTTTTTCCCCAATTTGCACAAAATATGCCAAAAAAAAAAAAAAAAAATGCCTGCAGCTTGCTCTTTGCTGGCCCAAACTGGGTGTATATTGTATGCCTGGCCTAGGCTCCACTGACTCTACAGGCCCCCTAGCATTCGAATGGCAGCATTTCCTCCCCTGTCCCACCATGCTACTGTCATGTCCCAGTACAGTCAGATTGAGTCCCTCATCGTCCTAGGGCTCTCCTGCAGCGTCTCCCCCATAGAAGTAAGTATAATGTTATGTATAGTGTTGTAAATATAGCAATATATGCATAATTTTATGTATAGGTATATAAAGTATAAAGGACCTTTAAGGACCTTTGGAGGTATCACCTGTTATGTTCACATGATGTGTTATGTTACCCAGAGAGCACCAGTTGACCACCTGACCTGCAGCTTGACCTATAAGAGGAGCAGCCATTACAATGTCTCTTACACCATCACTTCTGCTGAGGACAGCAAAGCACAGACATCACAGATCCTGCGTCCAGTCCACCTGGAGGCCACAAAGCCTGCGCACCAGCCACATTGTCAGTAAGTCAACTCATCTATGTCTGCTGTCTCTACCAAAGTCAAGTCACTAGTCAAGTCAGTTATAGTCAGAGTGGCTGTATTGAAGTCTGACCCAAAAGGACTATACCCCACTGTTTAAGCTGCACTCACAGACCTAACATTCCAGGCCACTTTATCAGCTTGCTGGGTGGCCATTCGCACTGAAGCTGTTCACAAGTCAACCAGGACTTCTATTCGTTCTTACCTCTAATAATAGACCCACCTGGTCAGCTCCCTCAAGGTTTGGCCTTATCCAGCCCCTAAGTAGCCCCAGCATAATAGAAGTGATCACTTCCCCAGCTCAAGGTCCACATGCAACATCCAAGTCTGCATTTCCATGCAAAACTACTCGTCTTCAATTAGGGATTGCACCTTCAGCACAGGGGATTCCTCTGTTCACCTCCACACAAGCCTGTGTCGTGCCTTTCAGCCTTCAATTCCCCTGCTAGGTCTATATTTGCCATTAGGCACCTGTGTGCCTGTGCCGAGGGCAGTAGCGTTGAGAGTTGAGGGGGGCATCAGGTACTGAAGCGCACAGCCGCGTGCTTCTCCCAGCTATAACTAGCAATCGGTGTGGATCTTAAAGGGGTACTACCGTGGAAAACTTTTTTTTTTTTTTTTTTTTTTTAAATCAACTGATGCCAGAAAGATTTGTAAATCACTTCAATTAAAACATCTTAATCCTTCCAGTACTTTTTAGGGGCTTTATACTAAAGAGAAATCCAAAAAAAGAAATGCTTTTCCTCTGATGTCATGACCACAGTGCTCTCTGCTGACATCTGCTGTCCATTTTAGGAACTGGAGAAAATCCCCATAGCAAACATATGCTTCTCAGGACAGTTCCTAAAATGGACAGAGATGTCAGCAGAGAGCCCTGTGGTCAGGACATCACAGGAAATGCATTTCTTTTTTGGATTTCTCTTTAGTATATAGCCCCTAAAAAGTACTGGAAGGATTAAGATTTTTTTAATAGAAGTGATTTACAAATCTATCACACAATAGTGAGAAAAGAACAGAAGGAGAGCAACTCTGTATAATAGTGGTACCAGCATTGGGGGTCTGCGGCAGTTGTCAGGGTCCAGTTACTCCGTAATACCTGCGGGGTGCATGCGACTAGATAAAGTATCGATATGTAACAATAGAAGAATGTAGCATTCACTCACCGCAACAACGGCATCGACGTTCCCGGCTGGAGGGGATCGCGGGTCGGTGTCTTCAGGACTTCAGGAGCGCTCAGAGCCTCTGAGTGCTCCTGAAGTCCTGAAGACACCGACCCGCAATCCCCTCCAGCCAGGAACATCGATGCCGTTGTTGCGGTGAGTGAATGCTACATTCTTCTATTGTTACATATTGATTTACAAATCTGTTTAACTTTCTGGCACCAGTTGATTTAAAAAAAAAAAAAAGTTTCCACGGTTGTACCGGGATGTAAAAAATTTGTTTCAGACTGCCGACAGTAAAAAAACAAACAAAAGGGATACATACCTGCCGCCGCTCCCCCTGTGCCTCTAATAAACCTCTCCCCAGCGCCCGGCCTCCGCTACAATCCCCTTCCTGGTTGCCGGCGGTCAGTGAGTCATACTGCACTCAGCCAATCACCGGCTGCAGCCAAGTCCCGCCTCAGCCGGCGATAGGCTGAACAGCAGTGTGACGTTTTTGGCCCCAGCACTGGCCGTCTTCCTGGTGCCAGGGCCAAAAACACCACACTGCTGTTCAGCCTATCGCCGACCGAGGCATAAGGCAATTGGCATCAGCCTCATAAGTGTTTTTTGCCTTCCTCTGGATCAACTCAGTAGAGACACAGTAGAGATATGGGTTGAACTTGATGGACTCTGATCTTTTTTTAACCTTATTAACTATCTAATTATGAGTCTGGCAGCGGCTTACCCCTCCTCTCTTCAATGAGAACATGTGAACATTCAGCTTAGTGGCAGGGATTGGGGAAGATAGCTTTGGGTTGAACTAACGTTGTACATGTAGATGGCTCTCCAGACCTGCTGAGCTCTAAGGGTGCTTTCATGTGTGTTTTACTATGGATGGAATTGCTTTTGTGTATTTTGGCTGCAAGGTTGCCATAGGTGAAAAAAGAACATTTTAAGGCAACTTGTCATGAGATTTTAAAATAAGATCTTCTTTTTCATGTTCCCCAGGGGACTTTCTTGCCTGCAGGGATGGTGAGGATATAAAGTTTAAAAGTGTCTCCTGCCAGCTCCGTAAGTAGTCCCTTGGGTGGAGAGCTATACTTACCTAATCCTGTCTTCTTCAGCTGTAATCACGCCCTCTCACATGATTGACAGCTGTGATTGACAGCCCTCGTTACAGCTCTGCTCTCTAAGTAGACGGACAGAGCCATGGCATGGCTGAGGTGATTTGATTACAGCCGGAGAAGACGGACTAGATGAGGATAGCTCCCCCCCTAGAGGACTACTTCCGGGGTCAGAGGAGGAGGCTTTTTAACACCATATCCTCACCGTTCCTGCTGGCAGAACTGTCTGAGGAGGAAGATTTTACCATATGTAATGTGTTTCCATGCATTATGTATGGTAAAATCTCATGACAGGTTCTCTTTAAGGTAAATTAGTTTTTTTTGTTTTTTTTTGGGCCACAAAAAATAAAGAGGGCCCCATCGACACCCTAAGGCCATGTTCACACATGTTTTCTGGGTAGACATTCCGCACATTTGAATAATCCGGTGGGAGCTAGGACCTCTCAGAAATTAGCTATTTCATAGACGGCAATGCATTTCTGAGCAGAATACGCTGAAAGAATAGACATGTCAATTCTTGGATGCCAAAACCGTGATTTCCCTTTGTGTGCACAGTGCAGCAGAATCCCATTGAAATCAATAGGACTCTGCTGCCAGCGGAAAATCTGTGCAGAATATTCTGGCGGAAAGCCGCATGGACATTCCGCCTTGTGAACATACTCTAAGGCCATGTTCACACAGTGTAAATTTTGTGGAAAACATGGGCATTCTGCAAATAGCATGTTCTGTCAGCGATAGATGGAAATGCATTTCCGAGAAATTATGCCAAAAGAATTAAGTTCATTCTTTCGGAGGAGACCATAATCGAAATTTCCACGGTAGAATCATCTGCTGCAGAAATTCTGCCGTGCACACATTACAGCAGAATCCCATTGAAAACAATGGGACTCTGCTGCAACGGAATTTCAAAGCTGAATTTTTCTGCCGGATTACGCTAGAAAATTCCATCATGTAAACAAGGCACCAAATTTTCGATTAGCTCTTGTTCAGATTAATCGTCCTACTGCCCATCTGTTTACACATGTTTATCTTCCACTTTTTGACTCCTTTAAAGTTGGGACACTCCCTGAACCAATGAGAAGTGACGGGTGTGTTCACATGTAGCCTCACCATCTGCACCAGTCATGATAACCACTTCATGTTCGTCCTCAGTGCAGGGCAACAGGTAAGAACTTTTATTGCCCTTATTCTCAAAACCAAATGAATACTATAGATGTTAAAATATAATGTGATCAGCTTTAGAAAATATAACATCCATTTTACTGGATGTTGTTTATTATTATCTATTACTATTGTTCGGCTTATATGTTTCTATTAACTATTAATGTTATTTTTAACATATTTTGTATTTTTATTTTCTTTCTTTTATCTATTTTGGTTTACTCCTTCTAACCACCTGTTATTTTTATGATAGTCTGAATGCATTTGTAATCTATGATTATTTTGGCAGATGTGAGCCCTCCTGAATCCGATATATATATATATATATATATATACATATATATATATATATATATATATATATATAGTCAGATATGTGCTCCTTGGAATCTGTGTTTTTTTTTGCTATAATCTTCATTTTTATGATAGTCCGAATGCATTATTAATGTATGTTCTGATTCATATATTTTCCTAATTTTAAGATGTTAGCTGTAATACAGTAATGTGATAGGAAAATAATAGCAAGAAATTGAAAATAAAAATGTTACTATAATTCAATTTCATAGTGAGGTTTTTAATCAACCAGGGTGCCTCCAGCTGTCACAAAACTACAACTCCCAGCATGCCCGGACAGCCAACAGGAAAGGGGATATGTAGCTGATCGCGGGGGTCCGCGAGTGTCGTCTACTGCTAAACAGCATGCACTCCATTTATTTTTATGGGCTATGGGAGCGCCAATGATGCCCGAGTGCTTCACTCGGGTCTCTTAGGAGCTCCCATAGAAATCAAGGAAGCACTTGCCATCTTCTGCACGTGCTCCTCACTCAGAGCTGTGTCCCGTTCCAGAGATCACGGGGGGTCCCAGTGGTCGGACCCCCCCAATCAGCTACTTATGCCCTATCCTATGGATAGGGAATAAGTTAATTTTGGCTGCAGTACCCCTTTAATGGGAGTAATAGCTGCATATCATAAAACTGCTTTGAGACGACCATCCCAAATTGTACAAAAAAGGGGTCTTCTGGGTGGTGGTCTTGATGAATGCATAATAAATGTGGTCTGGGTATAGTGGTCTTCTCAAAGAGTTTTTACTGTCAAAACCACAAAAACCAGGATGGCACCCCATGGGACCCCTTAATAAGTCAGCGGGATCCGTCCAGCGCATGGGTGACTGCTGTTAGATTTGGCACCATGTTATGGGAGGAGATTTATCAAAACCTGTGTATAGGAAAAGTTGAGCGGTTGCCCATAGCTACCAATCAGATCGCTTCTTTTATTTTTCAGAGGGCTTCTTAAAAAGGAAAGAAGTGATCTGATTGGTTGCTATGGGGAACTGGTCAACTTATTCTCTGAACAAGTTTTGATAAATCTCCCCCATTGTTTCTATTAAGAAAGGAAACCACAATGCAGATGTGAACAAAGCCCTGGTAATGCCACTAAGGCCCAAACCATGTTGTCTGCACATAGCTTAAAGGTTTTGTATTGGCTCTTTCTCACGGCACGCAATATACAACTTCCTTATTGGGCTGTAATAGACATCGAAAAGCGTATTAACCTGTATTATAAATGCTGAACAATGACTAATATATGTTGTCTTTCCTCACAAGGAGTTACCTGTGCCACATGATTACATATAGAAGTAAATGACGAAAGATAGGTGCACCTGTTATGTTGTTGGGTACATCAGTATACACGTCTGTAGTATAACTCTTTTGGACGGGAGCAGTTTCCATCCAATACTAGGAGCCAAGGAAGGAGCCGTATAATACTAGGAGCCAAGGAGAGGGATCTTTGACGTTCACTGGAAAAACGGTATGTGTAAAGGACCTGATGAAGAGAGGACTTCACTTCTCGAAATGCGTACACCAAATAAAGATTTGTATTATTTTTCATAACAAGTCTGGTGACGGATAGAGCGTGTTCACACTGCCGTTGTGCTCTGGTAAAGGGAGGTCTGTCGGCAAGTCTGTCAGACCAAGAGAGTTGACTGGAGAAAAAAATACTGCATGTCCTTTTTTTCCCACTCAGCTCCGGTAAAATACCGGATCACCAACGGCCGTTATTCAAGTCAATAGGATCCGTCTGGACCCGGTGGTGTCAATTGTGCTCTGAGCTGTTCTGGGTCCATTTGGGGCGCAAAAAAAAAAAAAAAAAAAGACTGGGATGGAGCATAACAGCAGTGTGAACTTAGCCTAAATTGTTGCCTTGCACATCCACCTTTTTAGTGATCCTTGTGGATCCCTCTCCTTGGCGCCAAGGCCTCCTAGTGGGTACTTTAAGCAAACGAGGTCCCATATCTCAGCATCCAGGACCCCTAGAAGAAGGGAAAAGGCATGTGATACTGGGATTTATAGCAATCAAACCTCAAGAGAAGCCAAAAGGTCAATTTTAGAGAGACATAAAATGGCCACAATTTAGACCCGGAAGAGAAGAGATTACACTATAAGGGTACGTTCACACATACAGGATCTGCTGCATATTTTGACCCATTCACTTCAAATCAGCCGCAGAAAATATGCAGTAAAAATATGCAGCAGATCCTGTACGTGTGAACGTGTCCTAAACCTATAGTTGGAGATTTATCAAAACCTGTGCAAAAGAAAAGCTGACCAGTCGCCCATAGCAACCAATCAGATCGCCTCTTTTATTTTTTTAGAGGCCTTTTTCAAAATAAAAGAAGAGATCTGATTGGTTGCTATGGGCAAGTGGTCAACGTTTCCTGTGCACAGGTTTTGATAAATCTCCCCCATAGTGATGTCAGTTCAGTTCAGTGGGACTGCAGAATCTTCAGGTGTTAATACAGACAGTAAAATGCGCCCATATTAACAAAATCCATCCACAGACCATCATGTCCTAGTACCAGAGGTGTAACTTGTAGCTTCTGAGCCCCAAAATCTGCAACAGGGCCCCATGTGCCAATTATAATACTGGTCTCTTATGGGGAAGATGTCCCTTGGGGCCCCCTTAGGCACCAGGGCCCTGTTGCGACTGCTTCCTCTGCACCCCCCCTAGTATGCCTCTGTCCGGTACTGGGGTCCTTTGTTTTTTTTTTTTGCATATAGAAATATGTATATGGGTGGATCAGACCAGACGGCATTGCCCATTGTTATCTCCTGGGTGGTGTTGATGTCACCGTCATCGAGAACTTGCGTTGTTGCTGACATCAGCAGAGTTTGTGCCTCTTCTGTATCTCCTCCTGAGCAGGGCGCCTGTTATCACACTTACCTCCTCTCCTGATAAAGACGCTTTTCTGAGGAAAAATGTAAAATCAGACCTGACCAGATACAAGTTTTACTCAGAGTCCAGGCCTTCCCCATTATAACACAAGTAGTAATGGCAAACCAATATAGAAATTCTATGGATGTGGCTATAGAGGGTGCAGAGGTAGCAAATGCTTTGGTGCCATAAAAGGGGTACTCCGGTGGAAAATAATTTATTTTAAATCAACTGGTGCCAGAAAGTTAAACAGATTTGTAAATTACTTCTATTAAAAAATCTTAATCCTTCCAGTACTTATCAGCTGCTGTTTAGTACAGAGAAAGTTATTTTCTTTTTTTTTTTTATTTCTTTTCAGTCTGACCACAGTGCTCTTTGCTGACACCTCTGTCCATGTCAGGAACTGTCCAGAGCAGGAGAGGTTTGCTATGGGGATTTGCTTCTGCTCTGGACAGGCATATTGTAGTTTGCCAGAACTGTCCAGAACAAACCACAACTGGATCCAACATGTGCAGTTGAAAACATCTCAGGGATACTCTGCAGAACATCATTTCTTTTTTTTCAATCAACTGGTACCAGAGAAAGTTAACAGATTTGTCAATTACTTTTATTAAAAAATCTTAATCCTTCCAGTACTTATCAGCTGCTATATGTTCCTCAGGAATTTATTTTCTTTTTGAATTTTCTTTCTGTCTGACCACAGCGCTCTCTGCTGACACCTCTGTCCATTTTAGGAACTGTCCAGAGTATGAGCAAATCCCCCAAACCTCTCCTGCTCTGGACAGTTCCTGACATGGACAGAGGTGTCAGCAGAGAGCACTGTGGTCAGACAGAAAGCATAATTCAAAAAGAAAAGAACTGCCTGTGGATCATGCAGCAGCTGATAAGTACTGGAAGGATTAAGATTTTTTAATAGAAGTAATTTACAAATCTGTTTAACTTTCTGGCATCTGTTGATTTAAAAAAATATATATTTTTCAGTGGAGTACCCCTTTAAGCTGCCCATGTATTACCAAGAAAATTGCACAGCAGCCAGATCACCGACGGGTTTTTGGTGCCTCGGCACCTTTAATCATGGCTGCCATGATTAAGGGTGCCTAAGTGCCAGAAACACATCGGTGTTCCGGCTGCTATGGATAGCTTAAATAAACTGAGAAGATTTTAACAACTACACATGCTGGATCCAGTCGTGGTTTGTATTGGAGGTCTACTGGTGTCCGGGATCGGGGACATAGAATCCGTGCCAGAGTTAGTGAAACTCAAGAGCGGGGTGAGCTTGACCGTAGGGTTGCCACCTGGCCGGTATTTTACCGGTACGGCCGGTATTTTGGCTACCCTGCCGGTATTTTTATATGAAGAATACCAGCAATGCAATGGCCGGTATTTATCCAACCAATCTTCCAACTCCCGGAATGTTGCACTATATACTAAACCAGTGTTTCCTAACCAGAGTGCCTCCAGCTGTTGCAAAACTACAACTCCCAGCATGCCCGGACAGCCAACGGCTGTCCGGGCATGCTGGGAGTCGTAGTTTTGCAACAGCTGGTTGGGAAACACTGACCTATACTATATACTACTATATAGTCCAACATGCAGTTTTCCTTTGGGGCAGCTGCTGAGCCACAGGCTGTATCAGGGCATGCTGGGAGTTGTAGTCAGTCACTAACTGCAACTGCCGAATTTAATTTAAAAAAAAGCGATCAAAAAGTCCCATCAAAACAAAAATGGTACTGTTAAAAAATACAGATCGGGGCACAAAAAATTAGCCCTCATACAGGCGTATAAGGAGAAATAAAAAAAAGTTATAAGGGTCAGAATAGGACAAAATTTCCCCGTATATGTCATACATACATAATTATTTATGCAAATTTACATGGCCGGTATTTTTTTTGGTGTCAACCCTACTTGACCTACACTTTACTTTACTGTGCATTTCTTCCTTGCAAGTAAAGCAAACAATCCTACAACAGGGAATATATTTCTCCAAAGTGCAGGTCAGCCGTTCAGGGCCTTAGTAAAGCTGGGTGACAAGTTGTGCAAGAGATGAAAAGGTGGGCAATATTAATTATCACCCAGCTTTCCGAAAAAAAGATGTAACTAAGCACCAGCTAAGTGGACGACTCCTATGAGGCTTTTAGCTGTGAGTAGAGATGCTCGGTAATGGCTGGACGGGTTCTTGCACCGTTGAGCTCTAAGATCACTTTTCAAGTGGGGAAAAGTCTCTTGCGTCATTACAACTGGAAGTAAGTTGTGGCCACATACCTCTTGAGCAAGGTACCGGACAGAACTGCACCCTCCAGATCACAGCTCAGTACAGTCATTCACCAGTCATTGCCCGCTGACATGTATGTGCACATCTCCATTACCAAAACTTCAGCAAACCCCATTTAAAATTCAGAATAAATTAAAAAAAAAAATCAGTGTGGTGTGAAGGTGAGGTGTATGGGGCAGAGGTTGTAGCCCAGGGGCAGATGTTATTAACCCCTGAATGTTCGTGACGCCAGGGCATGGTTTTCCCGGTAACCACACGAACGGTAGCACCGCTATCCCAAGGTTAGGCAGGGAAATAATAGTCCAAGACCAGGTAAGGGTTAAGGGTAGCTTTACTGAGGTAGACAGATGGTAATAGTTACAGCTAGGCCAGGATCCCAGAACGGTGGCCAGTAACAAAGAAGGACCTCGCAGCTTGCTGGGACTTGTAGTGACTTTGATAGACTTTAGTTCAGCCACGCTGACTATAATAGACTTGACCAGGGGCGGACACAGACAACAGAGGGCCCCTGTGCAAAGAATGTGCCTGGGCCCCCCCCAAAAAAAAAAGTAATATGCCATAAAATTGCACTGCAACTCACATTAATCTGCATTAGATAGGCAGCAGTTCCCCCACATTAGGTAGCATAGATTCCCCACATTAGGTAGCATATATTCCCCACATTAGGTAGCATTGCATAGTTTCCCCGCATTAGGTAACATAGCATAATTTCCCCACATTAGGTAGCGTAGCATATATTCCCCACATTAGGTAGCGCAGCATATATTCCCCACATTAGGTAGCGTAGCATAGATTCCCTACATTAGGTAGCGTAGCCCCACATTAGGTAGCGTAGCATAGCATATATTCCCCACATTAGGTAGCATGGCATAGATTCCCCACATTAGGTAGCGTAGCATATATTCCCCACATTAGGTAGTGTAGCAAAGATTCCCCACATTAGGTAGCATAGCATATATTCCCCACATTAGGTAGCATAGATTCCCCACATTAGGTAGCATAGCATATATTCCCCACATTAGGTAGCATAGATTCCCCACATTAGGTAGCATAGCATATATTCCCCACATTAGGTAGCATAGATTCCCCACATAAGGTAGCGTAGCATAACCCCAACAAACAAACAAACACACACACACACACTCTCACTCACCCACACACTCTTACTTGGCCTGCACTACTTACATTTGCCCATGGGGACTTCCTGGCAGAGGTGTGCGCTATAAGTGACATCATCGCACGCTCTGCGCTGGACGTCAGCGTCCAGGTGCTTGCGATGACGTCACTCACTGCACGCACCTCAGCCAGGAAGTCCCCATGGGCAGATGTAAGTAGCAGTTTAGTGACTGGGCAAGACTGGTTTCCCTGTCATATGTGCACTGGCAGGGCTGCCATCAGAAATTTCGGGGCCCCTTACACAACTCAAGGCCTGAGACCCCCACCGATCACCTCGGTTGAAGTGGTTCTCCAGCTGTTGGAAAGCTAAAACTCCCATCATGTCTGGAGAGCATCAGGCAATGGGAGTTGTAGTTTTGTAACAGCTGAAGAGACACAGATTGGACACAGTTTTACCCATCATCACTGCAGAACTTACAAGTGACTACAGCTCTGATGGGACAGTCATAAGAACACACAATGATGTCAGTGACCTGAGTGACGTCTTCTTTTCTTCTTCATCTCGTCCAGAGACCAGGTCTTCCCCCAGCTCCATCTTCTCTGCAGAGTCTGACATCCAGACATCATTGGCTCCTCACTGTCAGCAGATCCTCATCCTCTGCATGAAGACAATAATCATTATAACCTTGCCAGAAAGTGTAACCTAAATAAAATACTGCCCCACACTGTACCCTGAATATAATACTGCTATACACTGTACCCACTAAATATAATCCTGCCACACACTGTACCCTGAATATAATCCTGCCACACACTGTACCATGAATAGCATACTGCCATACACTGTACCCACTAAATATAATACTGCTATTCACTGTACCCACTAAATATAATACTGCCCCACACAGTACCCTAAATAAAATACTGTCACACACTGTACCCTAAATAAAATACTGCCCCACACTGTACCCTAAATATAATATTGCCAGACACTGTAACCTGAATACAATACTGCTGTACACTGTACCCACTAAATATAATACTGCTATACACTGTAACCTGAATATAATACTGCCACACACTGTACTCCGAATATAATACTGCTATACACTGTACCCTGAATATAATAATACTATACACTGTACCCTGAATATAATACTGCTACACACTGTGCCCACTAAATATAATCCTGCCACACACCGTACCCTGAATATAATAATGCTATACACTGTAACCTGAGTATAATACTGCTATACACTGTACCCACTAAATATAATCCTGCCACACACTGTACCCTGAATATAATACTGCTATACACTGTACCCACTAAATATAATCCTGCCACACACTATACCCACTAAATATAATACCTCTTATCCTCTGTGTCCTCATCATTCCTCATCACCCCCATAACCCCTGCCAAACCTCTCCTCAACACTACTATAACCACCCCCGCACCTCTCCTCATCATTACTATAACCCCCCCACACCTCTCCTCATCACTACTATAACCCCCCCCCCAGGCACCTCTCATCACTACTATAACCCCCCCCCACACCTCTCCTCATCACTACTATAACCCCCGCACCTCTCCTCATCACTACTATAACCCCCCCACACACCTCTCCTCATCACTACTATAACCCCCCCCCAACACACCTCTCCTCATCACTACTATAACCCCCGCACCTCTCCTCATCACTATTATAACCCCCGCACCTCTCCTCATCACTATTATAATGCCCCCTGCATATCTCACCACCCCCATAACAACCCCCTGCACCTCTCTTCACCCCCATAACACCCTCCTGCACCTCTTATCACCCCCATAACCCCCCTGCACCTCTCATCAGCCCATAACACCCCCCCCCCTCATCACCCCCATAACACCCCCTGCATCTCTCATCACTCCCATAACACCCCCTGCATCTCTCATCACCCCCATAACCCCCCCTGCATCTCTCATCACCCCCATAACCCCCCTGCACCTCTCATCACCCCCATAACCTCCCCATGCACCTTTCATCCCCCCATAACACCCCCTGCACCTCTCATCCCCCCCATAACACCCCCTGCACCTCTCATTACCCCCATAACCCCCCCTGCATCTCTCATCACCCCCATAACCCCCCTGCACCTCTCATCACCCCCATAACCTCCCCATGCACCTTTCATCCCCCCATAACACCCCCTGCACCTCTCATCCCCCCCCATAACACCCCCCTGCACCTCTCATTATCCCCATAACACCCCCTGCACCTCTCATTACCCCCCATAACCCCCTGCACCTCTCATCACCCCCATAACCTCCCCATGCACCTTTCATCCCCCCATAACACCCCCTGCACCTCTCATCCCCCCATAACACCCCCTGCACCTCTCATCACCCCTATAACACCCCAAGCACCAGTTCCCCTGCACCTCTCATCACCATTGTAGTCTGCAAACAACATAGCCCCCATCCAACCCCCCCCCCCCCCACACACACACACACACACACACCCCGTTCACTTACTCTGCCGGGGTTCGGTGCATCTGCTGCTCCTGTCAGAGTGTCACTGCACGGGGAGGATCCGTCGGGAGGCTGCTGGACTGGAGATCGCGCCGGGACAGGTCAGGTGACTGGAGTAGACGTGCGTGCCTGCGCGGGGCACGTCGACTCCCATCAGCCCCTGGCCTGTCCGGCCCTGCCGTACTTCTTAAGGGGCCCGCGCCCTAGAAAGAGCGGGCCTCATAGTCCTGCGGGCCCCCCAGACTATGAGGCCCGGTCATAGTTCTGACGGGTACCCAGCCAGGAGTCAGTGAGTGACAGTCGCAGTCACTCACTGACTAGCCGGGAAAAAAAAAGTACAGGGACGTCCGGGCCTCCCTGAAGCTCCGGGCCCCATACAAGTGTATGGGTTTACCCCCTGATGGCGGCCCTGTGCACTGGGTCCGATGGTAGGACCGGCCCAGCGTGTGAGGGCGGGCCGGGCCCCCTCCCACGCTGGGCCCCTGTGCAGCTGAACCGGCTGCACAGGCGATATGTCCGCCCCTGGACTTGACTGTAGGTAGTGACAGCAGACAGAGATGACTTGACTTACTGGCATGTGGCAGTAGGTAGACTTGAGGCCTCCAGGTGTGATGGACACTGGCTCTGAGACATCTGATCTTTACTGTGCCTCAGGATCAAGAGGTGTGGCAGAAGCAAAGCGACAGATTGTAATAGCTGCCCCTCTTATATAGGGGAGCTGAGCCAGAAGCCCATAGGTCAAGCTGCAGGTCACCTGGTTATGCTGGTGCTCTCTGGGTAACAAACACATCATGTGACTAACTCAAAGGTCCTTAAACATCCTTTATATATAACACACATAACACTATACATAATATATATTACTATGGGGGAGACACTGCAGGAGAGCCCCTAGAACACAGAGGGACTCAACCTGACAGGGCCTAAGTGTAGTACAGGATTACATCCCGTACTCGGACATCACATCAGCAATTAGGGGCCTGCTGCCCCCATATCTATTAGATAGGGCAAAAATCTGCTATAAAGAGCCTTTCTGGACGACCCAACAGCGGAATTCCACAGAAAGTCCTTAGATTTGGATAGGCTCTATGGGGGAGATTTATCAAAATCTGTCCAGAAGAAAAGTTGCCCAGTTGCCCATAGCAACCAATCAGATTGTTTCTTTCATTTCTCAGAGGCCTTTTCAAAAAAATGAAAGAAGTGATCTGATTGGTTGCTATGGGCAACTCGGCAACTTTTCCTCTGGACAGGTTTTGATAAATCCCCCTATATGTTGCCTCATCTCTCCTCTGGCGATGCTGCATGTGTATTGAACCCTTGTAAAACCTACAAACAACTGACAACCAAAAATGGTATATTATATATGGATACAAAACACTGAAATCTCTAAAAATGATTACATACTAACAAGAGTAGGCCTCACAAATAAAATAACCCACCCTTAAAATACACCAACCCCAAAAGCGAAAACAAAGATGGGGAGCACCCTCAAAGAATAATCCCCTACACAGGATACCAATCCAGAAAGTGTGACATATAACCACTAGAGATGAGCGAACTTACAGTAAATTCGATTCGTCACGAACTTCTCGGCAGTTGATGACTTTTCCTGCATAAATTAGTTCAGCTTTCAGGTGCTCCCGTGAGCTGGAAAAGGTGGATACAGTCCTAGGAGACTCTTTCCTAGGACTGTATCCACCTTTTCCAGCCCACCGGAGCACCGGAAAGCTGAACTAATTTACGCAGGATAAGTCATCAACTGCCAAGCTGAGAAGTTCGTGACAAATCGAATTTACTGTAAGTTCGCTCATCTCTAATAACCACCATGCAGCACGCTATCGTGCCAGTGAAAAATAATAACAATGTACTTTACCTAACTGGGACTACCTGGGGGGTCTGTGAGTGCACCCCACTACCATTCTTCAACTCTTCGTCAGGAGTTGCCAATGTCTGAATAGGCCATCAATGTTAGATCGACAGGGATCCGTCCCCAGACACCATCACTGTTCAACGGATTAAGGGTCTAGTCACATGGCAGAATTTCCACCTCAAATTAAAGCCCATAGACTTCTATGGGATTCCGCACTCCCATTCACACTTCTGAATTTCCGCAAGCGGAAATTCAGAAGTATGAATGGGAGTGCGGAATCCCATAGAAGTCTATGGGCTTTAATTTGAGGTGGAATTCTGCTGTGTGAATAGACCCTAAGGCTGGGTTCACACTGCGGAATCTCTGGGCAGAATTTCTGCCAGAGATCGAGCTGGCGGCATTAGGACCACGCGGACTGCATTGCCGTCCCCATGGGCAGCAATGCATTTCTGAGTGGGTCTTTTGGGAGATTTGCTCAGAAATGCATTGCCATCTATGGGAATGGCAATGCAGTCCGTGCGGTCCTAGTGCCGCCGGCTTGATCTAAGGGTTTCACGGCACTTGTGTCCCCACTGCAGTCTCTTCAATATTTATACCCACGCACCCTTGTCATTGCACCCTTGACAATGCAACGTTGCCCAGTTTACTTAAATGGCACGAGTACATTCAAACCGCTGATCAGTAGGGCTGCGGGAAATCTAAATCTAATATAGATGGTCTATTCGCAGGATAGGCCATCAGCTTTCTCAGACTAAATATCACCTGTTTTCAAGCTGTTTTCAAGTCCCTCTCTCACCCATTTAACCCAGTGGTTCTTAACCTTGTTGGAGGTACTGAACCCCACCAGTTTCATATGCGCATTCACTGAACCCTTCTTAATTGGAAAAATAAAATATGATTTTTTCAAATTCAAAACATAGGAGGTATATATTTAAGTATATATTTATACATGCGCAGGCAGTGTTCCCCCACACATTAGGCACAGGCAGTGTTCCCTCACACATTAGGCGCAGGCAGTGTTCCCTCACACATTAGGCGCAGGCAGTGTTCCCTCACACATTAGGCGCAGGCAGTGTTCCCCCACACATTAGGCGCAGGCAGTGTTCCCTCACACATTAGGAGCAGGCAGTGTTCCCCCACACATTAGGAGCAGGCAGTGTTCCCTCACACATTAGGCGCAGGCAGTGTTCCCCCACACATTAGGCACAGGCATTGTTCCCTCACACATTAGGCGCAGGCAGTGTTCCCCCACACATTAGGCGCAGGCAGTGTTCCCTCACACATTAGGAGCAGGCAGTGTTCCCTCACACATTAGGAGCAGGCAGTGTTCCCCCACACATTAGGCGCAGGCAGTGTTCCCCCACACATTAGGCACAGGCAGTGTTCCCCCACATTAGGCAGGCAGTGTTCCCCCACATTAGGCAGGAAGTGTTCCCCCACATTAGGCAGGCAGTGTTCCCCCACATTAGGCAGGCAGTGTTCCCCCACATTAGGCAGGCAGTGTTCCCCCACATTAGGCAGGAAGTGTTCCCCCACATTAGGCAGGCAGTGTTCCCCCACATTAGGTAGGCAGTGTTCCCCCACATTTGGCATGCAGTGTTCCCCCACATTAGGCAGGCAGTGTTCCCCCACAGACATCCAGCCTCCAGCCATATACAGTGTATGGCTGGAGGCTGTATGCCTGTGTACTGCCCACTTCAGTGCTCCGACCACCACTCCAGCTACAGCAGTAGGTCCCGGGAGTGGTGGTGGGAGCACCGCAGATGATGTGCTGCTGATCACTTAACAAGCTGGCTAGCGCGTCTTCCTCCTTCTCGATCCTCCGGTCCTCGGCGCCTTCGTTTCTATGGGCGCACACACGGGATGTCAGTGACATCCCGGCGTGCGCTATCTCCCGGCAGCCCCTGCGTTTTTAAACTTAATGCAGGGCCGCAGGGAGTTAATAGTGATGTGGGGAATTGCCCCGTCGCTACAGGACAGGCAAACACTGGCTCTGCTCGGGGCCCCAAGCAATTGCTTGGTTTGCCTGTCCTGTTGCGACGGGCCTGGAGACGGGCCTGGTGTGTGTCTTGACCTCCGCCGCACCCGCGAGACTGACTCCCCGGACCCCTGGGGTTAAGAACCACTGCTTTTACCTCTCATAGTGCAGTAATAGAAAATAAAATGAAAGATATATAGAATACTATAGGTCTCCAAACCCATTTCGCCTTGGGGTATGCTCTGGTTTGTCCAGAGTTGATAACCCGACCAATGGAGTCTGTTATCTTAGGAGGAAATTCGTGTTTGGTTTTTAATATTAAATCCTGCACTTCATGATCTCAATATATACATATATTCTCGTCTGATCCTGAATCTTCATGTACGGAACAGCCTGTGATCTGGCCCATGATCTGCTGGGTGTAACTTGGTAGTGCCCCAGATAACACAGTCTATTGGCGTTATCTCTTATGGACACCCGCAATGTCCCAGTGAAAACTGCTGCCGCTGTCTCTGAGATAGTCCCTGGCCACTGAGCTAGTGAAACATGACTAGTAAAGAGAAGACATTTTAACATGCAGATTGTTGACATACTGAATGGAAGCCAACAATGATGAATGCGGATCGTGGGATCCAGGGTGGTAGGTGGAGAAAATACTTTTAGATATAGTTGGATACACATTTGGTAAATTACAAACATCCTCCTTGAATAAATCTTTTAAAATGCCCCTTTAATGTACCCATACACATTACTTAAAACTTGGTGAAACCTGACAATATCACAGGATTTCCCAATAATGTATATGAGGTTGTCCCTGCTCTCTTCAGATGATGGGGAACAATTTGATTGATGCTGGATGCCACCATGTACAATCCTGGTAAGCTGCTGCCAAAGGACACTATCTTGATAGGACTTAAAGGGGTATTCTGGACTCAAATAGCTGACAGGTGTCGGTCAAGCCTCTGAGACCCCCACCTATCACAATAACAGAGGAAAATCTTGCCCTAAGAGAATGGAGCACAACCCACATGTCCAGCCACTACTCCATTAATTCTCTTAAAGGGGTACTCCAGAGGAAAAAAAATTCATATCAACTAGTTCCAAAAAGCTAAACAGATTTGTAAATTAGCCAATGTAGAAATAAAGACGACACTCACCCAGGTAGGTACTGCTAACAACTGTACTTTATTCCATCAGGAAATCAAGCGGGGAGGTGCAGTGTCAGGCAGGTGTCGAGACAGGGGCGCTGGAGCCCACAGCGTGATGGCAACAGCTGTCTCGCGCTTCCGCACTTCGTCAGACCATTCATGGCACGACACAGCTGTTGCCATCACGCTGTGGGCTCCTGCGCCCCTGTCTCGACACCTGCCTGACACTGCACATCCCCGCTTGATTTCCTGATGGAATAAAGTACAGTTGTTAGCAGTACCTACCTGGGTGAGTGCCGTCTTTATTTCTACATTGGCTGGTTTCACTGTAGCCTAAGCAATTTGGACTGAGCACCCCCACATGGCTGCTTAATTCCCACACCCACACTCCAGTTCAAGCCGTCTTCCACATAAGCAGTGCCGGACTCTGTTTCTAGTTCATGTGAGATTTGTAAATGACTTCTATTTAAAAAAATCTTAACCCTTCCAGTACTTATCAGCTGCTGTTCACTAAAGAGGAAGTTCTTTTCTTTTTGAATTTCCTTTCTGTCTGACCACAGTGCTCTCTGCTGACACCTCTGTCCATGTCAGGAACTGTCCAGAGCAGAAGAGGTTTGCTATGGGGATTTAATCCTGCTCTTAATCCTGTGTCATCAGAGAGCACTGTGGTCAAACAGAAAAGATATTCAAAAACTAAAGAACTTCCTCTGAAGCATACAGCAGCTGGTAAGTACTGGAAGGGTAAAGATTTTTGAATAGAAGTAATTAACAAATCTGTTAAACTTTTTGGAACTATTTGATATGAAAAAAAAAAATTGTCTTCCACCGGAGTACCATTTTAAGAACATTGTTTAGCTCCATTCTGAAGAGAATTTTCTTCCATTATTGTGAATGGTAGAGGTCTTAGTAGTTGAACCCCCACTGATTAGCTTGTTATCCCACATCCTGTGGCTAGGGGATAACCCTTTTGAATTGCGCATACCCTTTAAAAAATCGTAAAGCAAAACTATGTCCTGTGTTATGCCCCATGCAGGGCATGAGAGGGTGGTACATGACAAAATCAGCATCCCTGTGTCATGTTCCAACCCCTTAGGCCCTGCACTAAGCATTATACAGGATAGCCGTTTTGCTTGGAGCATTGACAATACCTATCCGTTCCATCATTCTAGTTTATCTCTCTCGTTCTATAACTTTACTGTATGAGGGGTTATCTTAAGATTAAAAGGTGTATCCTTTCCACAGGACAGGGGATAGCTAGCTGATCCAACTGAGACCCCACTAATCAATAGAATGGAGGTCCCTTGTACCCCTACTAAATAGAGAGGCAGGGCACATGCTCAGCCTCAGCTCCATCTAATCTCTATGGGGCTTCTGAAGATAATGGAGCGCACCCTGCTGCTCTGTCCTAGTGATAAGCAGGGTCCAAGCAATTGGACCCCCACCATTCTGCTAGTTATCACTTATCTCATGGACTGGTGTTAATCTCGGGATAACCCCTTTCACCTTTATAATGTGTAAGCACAAGCTGATATGGGGCAATGGAGACATTTCCTTTACTACTGTTTGTGTTTTGTCAATGGTTGGAATTACGAAAACCTCCAAACTGTTACTCAAGGCTCCACACGACACGTACAGATGACTGAAGGACTCGTCGTAATATCCAGTGTTGTTACTGCTTCTCATTTCAGACACCGTAACGTGTGAACATGGCTTCTCTCATCAAACTCTGTCCCTTCTACACCCGGGACCCTTCGGTGTTCCTGCGTGTCACTTCACCAATGATCCTGCGCAGTGCAGATCGCTGTCCAGTCATGGTGACCCGCACCTGGTCTACGTCTGTCAGTAACCAGCAGAAGGTCAAGGACACCACACTGACACCAGGAGGTAAAGCTTATCATTCTTGGCACATACATTCTGACCTACTCTGTCTTTTGTAATGTAAAGATTAGCCAGCACCCCTCAAGTCTGCTGAAGTGGTCCTCTTGTACTATTTTAGCTATAATGTCCCCATGCTAATCCACGCAACTTTTACCATTTCAGTCTCTTCTGGAGCCTCCAGCAGGCGCACCCTGGCACAGGCCGCACCTCAAGCTGCCACTGCCAACGCCAAGTGCCCTTTTATCGAGACAGAGATGGAGAAAGACAACAGTTCTATCGTCCAGAAAGCTGGCCCTGAAGTCCAAGAGGATTTAAAGGCTTTCAAGACAGGTACAAACATTGCAAATGGAGCCTGGATGAATCTAATAAAGTAAGCTTAAAGGGGTACTCTGGTGGAAAAAAATTTTTTTTAAACCAACTGGTGCCAGAAAGTAAAAAAGATTTCCAAATTACTTCTATTTAAAAATCTTAATCCTTCCAGTACTTACCAGCTGCTGTATGCTCCACATGAAGTTCTTTTCTTTTTTTAATTTCTTTTCTGTCTGACCACAGTGCTCTCTGCTGACACCTCTGTCCATGTCAGGAACTGTCCAGAGTACAAGCTAATTCCCATAGCAAACCTCTCCTGCTCTGGACAGTTTCTGATACGGACAGAGGTGTCATCAGAGAACACCGTGGTCAGACAGAAAAAGAAATACACAACTTCCTCTGTAGTATACAGCAGCTGATAAGTACTGGAAGGATTAAGAATTTATAATATTTACATATTTACAATTTACAAATCTGTTTAACTTTCTGGCACCAGTTGATTGGAAAAAAAATAGTTTTCCGCCCGAGTAGCCCTTTAAGGCGGTATCCAAAACAGGATACACATCCTCTTCACTATGGTCACTGGTTGATACTTGACAGATAATCCAGGAATTGTGGAAAGAAAAATGCTGGTTATGAGATATAGTGTAGTGAGTGAGAATGCTGGGTCTCCACGGGGGCATGGAGATCGGGTGGTGCCACCTGCCGAGAGAGACATTTGTTGCCAAGCAATAGCCCAAATATATTCGGACTGCCACTTCGGAAACTATTGAAAGTTATTAGGAAGCCTGAAGGACTTACTTTTAACTATTTATAATAATGTTAGGCCTTCATAATGATGCTCTCTGGTAGACATCGGAATACTGTGTAAAAAGTTACAATAGACTTTAATAGATTAAATTTAGTATTCTTTAGGTGATTTATACAGACTTTATACAGTCATGGCTGTAAATGTTGGCACCCCTGAAATTTTTCAAGAATCTCACAGAAAAGGATTGCACTAACACATGTTTTGCTATACACGTTTGTTCCCTTTGTGTGTTTTGGAACTAAACTAAAGCAAATTGGACATAATGTCACACCAGACTCCAAAAATGGGCTGGACAAAATTATTGGCACCCTTAACTTAATATTTGGTTGCACACCCTTTGGAAAAAATAACTAAAATCAGTCGCTTCCTATAACCATCAATAAGCTTCTTACACCTCTCAGCCGGCATGTTGGAACACTCTTCCTTTGCAAACTGCTCCAGGTCTCTTAGGCTGGGTCCACACTACGTTTTGTCCCATACGGGAGCGCATACGGCAGGAGGGAGCTAAAACCTCGCGCTCCCGTATGTGACCGTATGCGCTCCCGTATGTCATTCACTTCAATGAGCCGACCGGAGTGAAACGTTCGGTCCGGTCGGCTCATTTTTGCGCCGTATGCGCTTTTACAACCGGACCTAAAACCGTGGTTGACCACGGTTTTAGGTCCGGTTGTAAAAGCGCATACGGCGCAAAAATGAGCCGACCGGACCGAACGTTTCACTCCGGTCGGCTCATTGAAGTGAATGGCATACGGGAGCGCATACGGTCACATACGGGAGCGCGAGGTTTTAGCTCCCTCCTGCCGTATGCGCTCCCGTATGGGACAAAACGTAGTGTGGACCCAGCCTTATTGGAAGTCGCCTTTTCCCAACAGCAATTTTAAGATCTCTCCACAGGTGTTCAATGGGATTTAGATCTGGACTCATTGCTGCCAATTCAGAACTCTCCAACGCTTTGTTGCCATCCATTTCTGGGGGCTTTTTGATGTATATGTTTGGGGTCAGTGTCCTGCTGGAAGACCCAAGATCTCGGACGCAAACCCAGCTTTCTGACACTGGGCTGTACAGTGCGAACCAAAATTTGTTAGTAATCCTCAGATTTCATGATGCCTTGTACACATTCAAGGCACCCAGTGCCAGAGGCAGCAAAACAACTCCAAAACATAATTGAACCTCCACCATATTTCACTATAGGTACGGTGTTCTTTTCTTTGTAGGCCTCATTCTGTTTTCGGTAAACAGTAGAATGATGTGCTTTACCAAAAAGCTCTATCTTGGTCTCATCTGTCCATAAGACATTTTCCTAAAAGGATTTTGGCTTACTCAAGTTCATTTTGGCAAAATGTAGTCTTGCTTTTTTATGTCTCTGTATCAGCAGTGGGGTCCTTCTGGGTCTCATCCCATAGCATTTAATTTCATTTAAATGTCGACGGATAGTTTGCACTGACACTGATGCTCCCTGAGCCTGCAGGACAGCTTGAATATCTTTGGAACTTGTTTGGGGCTGCTTTTCCACCATCCGGACTATCCTGCGTTGACACCTTTATTCAATTTTTCTCTTCTGTCCACACCCAGGGAGATTAGCTACAGTGCCATGGGTTGCAAACCTCTTAATAATATTGCGCACTGTGGACAAAGGCAAATCTAGATCTCTGGAGATGGACTTGTAACCTTGAGATTGTTGATATTTTTCCTTAATTTTGGTTCTCAAGTCCTCAGACAGTTCTCCTCTTTCTGTTGTCCATGCTTAGTGTGGCATACACAGACACACAATGCAAAGACTAAGTGAACTTCTCTCCTTTTTATCTGCTTTCAGGTGTGATTTTTATATTGCCCACACCTGTTACCTGCCCCAGGTGAGTTTAAAGGAGCATCACATGCTTGAAACAATCTTATTTTTCCACAATTTTGAAGGGGTGCCAATATTTTGTCAAGACCATTTTTTGGCGTTTGGTGTGACATTAAGTCCAATTTGCTTTTTTCCTCCCTTTTTTGGTTTAGTTCCAATACACACAAAGGGAATAAACATGTGTATAGCAAAACATGTGTTACTGCAATCCTTTTTTGGGAGAAATACTTCATTTTCTAGAAAAATTTCAGGGGTGCCAACATTTACAGCCATGACTGTACATACGCAATCTGTATAGAGAGATGGTAGGCCCTCTGATTCATTTCCACTGGTGGGCCTAAAGAACCCTACACCAAGACTGATATAAACTTCAAGAATCTGATGATCAGGTGATCCAAAAGTTATTCCAAAGCATCTAAATAACATCTTGGTCTGTGAATCATTTGACTCATCCATACTTGGAAGATCAGGTCAATTCCAATTACACCTTATGTATCTGTTCATCAGATGTTCTTAGTTCTCTGCTATATGAAGTCAAGTCCAACCTGAAGAAGAAGTTCTATGGTGACTCCCCGAAAAAAGTCAACCTTGGAACTGGGGCTCCTCTCATTCCAACTCATCTGATTAAGGAAAACATGACAGGTATATTGAGTTTTCTCCCAAAGAATTTTCCCTATTGTTGTTAAGTCAGAAAACCAAGTCTTGATCACCCTTTCACTTCCCTACCAGGTGGAGCTGCCTTTGGCTACGATGAGTTCTTTAACCGGAGGATTGAGGAGAAGAAACAGGACTACACGTATCGGGTGTTCAAGACTGTGAACCGCAAGGCAAGTGCCTACCCATTGGCTGAGGATTTCTCTGACCTCCATGGACAAAAGAAGGAAGTGTCCGTTTGGTGCAGCAATGATTACCTGGGCATGAGCAGGCACCCCCGGGTGCTCAAAGCTATTTCGTAAGTACAAAAAGGGGAAAGCAAATGTGCACATTAAACACCAATTGACAGTATGTAGACTACACATAAAAAAAAGTATCCATAAGAGACAACTATTTTCTAGTTTATTCACTAATCCCCTGATTGTCAAGGGAAAGAGTCGACAGAGCCTCTTCTAAAGACTATACTTCCGTGAAGAAGAAAAAACGTTCTGTGTAGGCAACAAGCAAAGCAAAGATAGCTATCCATAGCATCCAAAATGGCTGACAATGGTTAAATCTACATGTTTTCCCTTATCAGGGAGACTCTTAAGGAGCATGGAGCTGGGGCAGGTGGAACTAGGAACATTTCTGGTACCAGCAAATACCATGTGGATCTGGAATGTGAATTGGCAGATTTGCACCACAAGGATGCAGCTCTGCTCTTCTCCTCCTGCTTTGTTGCCAACGACTCCACTCTTTTCACCATGGCAAAGATGTTACCAGGTAGGTAAAGTAAGTCTACTAAGAAGACAAGCGAATTGCGTCAGTTTTGTGCATGGGTCTGCTTGGACATTTTTAGGAGAGGTCATGAACTAAAGTTCGATTTTATACATTCTTCAATTCTACTAAGAATGTTCTGTTCCGTATCAATTACGGAAGCTGCACGTGATAAGGTAGACTGGGGCTCTGGTGAAGGTGACAAGTAATGATAATACATTTTATACACATCCGGACATTTTCTACATTATAATATGATGAAATAGTGGAGGAGAAAGTGGAGAGTTAGAGAGGAGGAGTGGAGAAGAAAGAACGGGGGTGAAGAGAGGATCGGGACAGGAAAGGGATGGAGAAGAGGAGGGTAAAAGGCAGGAGTGGAGAAGACAGGATCGGGACAGAGAAGGGATGGAGTAGAGTGGGGTCAAAGAGAAGAGCGGAGAAGAAAGGACTGGGGTGAAGACAGGATCGGGACAGAGAAGGGATGGAGAAAAGTGGGGTAAAAGGGAAGAGCGGAGAAGAAAGGACTGGGGTGAAGAGAGGATCGGGACAGAGAAGGGATGGAGAAGTGGGGGGTAAAAGTGAAGATCGGAGAAGAAAGGACTGGGGAGAAGAGGTAATTGGGACAGAGAAGGGATGGAGAAGGGGGGGTAAAAGGGAAGAGCAGAGAAGAAAGGACTGGGGTGAAGAGGGAATTGGGACAGTGAAGGAGAAGGGGGGGGGGTAAAAGGGAGGAGCGGAGAAGAAAGGACGGGGGTGAACAGAGGATCGGGACAGAGAAGGGATGGAGAAGGGGGGGTAAAAGGGAGGAGTGGAGAAGAAAGAACGGGGGTGAAGACAGGATTGGGACAGAGAAGAGATGGAGAAGGGGGGTAAAAGGGAAGAGCGGAGAAGAAAGGACATTGGTGAAGAGAGAATTGGGCCAGGGAAGGGATGGAGAAGGGAGGGTAAAAGGGAGGAGCGGAGAAGAAAGGACAGGAGTGAAGAGAGATGAGAGGATCGGGACAAGGAAGGGATGAAGAAAGGTGGAGAAGGGAGGAGAAAAAGTGGGAAAGTAAAATGAAGGGAGAAGTGGAGAAGAGAGATGTGAAGCAGGACAAAGGGAAAAAGAGGTAAGGATGAGTAAAGAGAGTGGCGAAAAAAAAGTAAGGCGTGGAAGAATAATAGGAGGAGACAGAAATGAAGGCATGGAGAAGTGAAAAGGGAGGAAGGGAAGGAAAGCAGGAGTAGAGAAGGGAAAGGAGAGTGAAGGATTGGAGAAGGGATGGGAAAGTATAGGGAACGGAGGAAAAGAATGAAAAAGAAAGGAAAATAAGACTGGAAGGAGAAGACGAGAAGGTAGACAGGAGATTTGGCAATACCCTCAGCACATTATCGGAGCCTGGTTGCTTCCCCCTTAAACAGGTGCAATAGTCATTTGTTTGTCTTTGTTTCCAGGCTGTGAAATTTACTCAGATGCTGGAAACCATGCCTCTATGATCCAGGGCATCCGAAACAGTGGGGTGGCAAAATATGTCTTCCGTCACAATGACCCTGATCATCTTGAAGAACTGCTCCGTAAATCAGATCCTAAAAAACCCAAGATTGTTGCCTTTGAGACTGTGCACTCTATGGACGGTAAGTTCCCTCACTAATTATCCCTTCAAACACAATGAACATTGTAAAAAAAAAAAAGTGACCTGATTTGTGACAGTGGTCGGGAGATGTCCAACAACAATGTCCCGTACAGGATCATCGCATAGGCAGTAATCCATTTAATGAGGAGGAGGACGTCACATGAGATATTTGTAAAATGTGCAGCTGATATAAAGACATGTCAGGAGCATCAGATAGGTGGGGGTCCGACAGAGGGGACATCGCCTCCCCCCTACCGAGTCACATTAAGTACAGATCAAAGGGGTTCAACAGTTTTATGCTGAATCATCCTACAATGACAAGTTATGATTTGTGTTTTAATTCCTTAAAATTTCAAGATTTATTTTTTTTAATGCCAATGAATAGAATTGTTTTCTATAATGTGTCTGAAAAGACCTTATACCAGTGTTTCCCAAACAGGGTGCCGCCAGCTGTTGCAAAACTACAACTCCCAGCATGCCCGGACAGCCGAAGTCTGTCCGGGTATGCTGGGAGTTGTAGTTTTGCAACAGCTGGAGGCACCCTGGTTTGGAAACACTGCCTTATACGTTACACAGCTGAGTACACTGATTACACTTGGTTGCTAAAACCAAGTTGGAGAATTAGGATGCCGACCCAATGCCATCCTGCATTCAACTGGCGCATCTTAAGATGCCTAGTCTAAAAATATACCTTATGTTATAGGGTTAATAAATGTACTCACAGTACACAGTCGGAGAGATTTATCAAAACCTGTCCAGAGGAAAAGTTGCTGAGTTGCCCATAGCAACCAATCAGATCGCTGCTTTCATTTTTAACAAGGCCTCTGAGAAATGAAAGAAGAGATCTGATTGGTTGCTAGGGGCAACTCAGCAACTTTTCCTCTCAGGCTGCATTCACATCTCGTTTTTGCAATACGGTTGCCGTATCCTGTTTCTGTACAGAAAACGTATGTCTCCAAACCGGACCGAAACATATGCAACCATATATGCCTCCTCATGTTTTTAAACCGTATCCGGTTTGAAAACGGATGTCCGTTTGCATACGTTTTAATACGTTTTCCTTGAAAAAAAAAACGGATATGGTTTTATGTTTGTCAACATTTCAAATAAAGTTCTTCTTTTTTTTTTATTGAATTTCCCATAAAAATAAAAAAAATTAAAAACAGTATTGTGCAAACCGGATGTAACCGTACGCACATACGGTTCAATACAGTTACCATAGAACTCCATTTTAAAATATCTGTATACAGGTTGGATACGGTTTTTGACCGGGACACAAAACCATAGTAGACTACGGTTTGTTGTACCGTTAAAAACCGTATAAACCCCTAAATGATGCAAAACGTACACAACTTGATGCTACGGTTGGCATACGGTTTACAATTAAATGTGTATATATACGGTTTGCAATACGGTTCGATACAGTCTTTTCAATGAAACCGGATACGGCAACCGTATTGCAAAAACAAGATGTGAATGCAGCCTCAGTTATATTCATAGGGCACAGAATTTGGGATTAACCACTTAAGGACCAAAGGCGTACTTGTATGCCCCGAGTCCACTCTCTTTCTATAACGCAGGGCCACGCCGTGATAGCGGGTCCGGCCCAGCCTCTAACAACGGCTGGGACCCGTGGCTAAGAGCACACGACATTGATCGCGGTGCCGCGTGCTATTAACCCTTTAGATGCGGCGTTCAAAGTTGATCGCTGCGTCTAAAGTGAAAGCAAACTACCCCAGGCTAGCTCAGTGGGCTGTTTCGCCACGGCGGTCCCGAACAGCTGCATGACACAAGGAGGGTCCTTACCTTCCTCCTGTGTGTCCGATCGCCGAATGACTGCTCAGTGCCTGAGATCCAGGCATGAGCAGTCAAGCGGCAGAATCATTGATCAATGTTATCCTATGGGATAACAATGATCAATGTAAAAGATAAGTGTGTGCAGTGTTATAGCCCCCTATGGGAGCTATAACATTACAAAAAAAAAAAGTTAATAAAGATCATTTAACCCCTCCCCTAATAAAAGTTTGAATCACCCCCCTTTTCCCATTTAAAAAAATTAACATATGTGGCATCACCGCGTGTGGATATGTCCGAATTATAAAAATATATCATTAATTAAACCGCACGGTCAATAACGTACGCGCAAAAAAATTCCAAAGTTCAAAATAGCGTATTGGTCACTTTTTTTATCGTGAAAAAATGAATAAAAAGCGATCAAAAAGTCAGATCTATACAAAAATGGTACCGCTAAAAACTTCAGATCACGGCGCAAAAAATGAGCCCTCAGTTATAGGGGTCAGAAGATGACAATTTTAAACATATAAATTTTACTGCATGTAGTTATAATGTTTTCCAGAAGTACAACAAAATCAAACCTATATAAGTAGGGAATCATTTTAATTGTATGGACCTGCAGAATAAAGAGGTGTAATTTTTACCGAAAAATGTACTGTGTAGAAACGGAAGCCCCCAAAATTTACAAAATTGTGTTTTTTCTTCAATTTTGTCGCACACTTATTTTTTTTTTCTTTTTCGCCGTAGATTTTTGGGAAAAATGACTGATGTCATTACAAAGTAGAATTGGTGGCACAAAAAATAAGCAATCATATGGATTTTTAGGTGCAAAATTGAAAGAATTATGTTTTTTTTATGGTAAGGAGGAAAAAAATGAAAGTGCAAAAATGGAAAACGGCTGGTCCTTAAGGGGTTAAAGTCGGCACAGAGGGCCCAGAATGACAAGGGTCCCTATGATGCTGTTAGTTTGGGTGGTGACACCAGCGTTTGGGTTGGAATTTACATTCGTAACACCATAGTCGGATTTTTTCACATTGTTGGTTTAATCACAATTTCTCATATGATTTACAGGTGCGATCTGCCCCCTGGAGGAGATGTGTGACGTAGCACACAAATATGGTGCCCTGACATTTGTTGATGAAGTGCATGCAGTGGGGCTGTACGGGGTGCGGGGTGCAGGAGTAGGGGAACGAGATGGCGTCATGCACAAGATGGACATTATCTCAGGAACTCTGGGTAAGTTAAGGAGATATTATGGTATTATAGGTATGAATAAGTGTTTTTCTTGAACAAAAGTTTGGTAAAATATTATAAAGACAATGGCCAACAAAGCCTAAAAGGAGAGGTGGCCACTAGTCACTTGGTAGTTCCCATTCTGTGTAAGCGACCTCTCCATTGCTGGCTGGAAATGACATGTCCTCCAGATTGGTACAGTATAGGCTTGGTTCCTGTTCCTATCACTAATTCTCTATTTTCTCTCCATCAGGGAAGGCCTTTGGCTGTGTCGGTGGCTATGTGGCTAGCACGGCTGCCCTCATAGATACAGTGCGTTCCTATGCTGCCGGCTTCATCTTTACCACCTCTCTGCCTCCAATGGTGCTTGCTGGAGCTTTGGAATCTGTGAGAGTCTTGAAAAGTGAGGAGGGACAAGCTCTCCGACGTGCCCACCAGCGCAACGTCAAGCATATGCGCCAACTGCTCATGGATGCCGGGCTGCCTGTCATCAACTGTCCCAGTCATATCATCCCCATACGGGTAAGAGACAGCCCCTCATATAATGAATAATACAAATACTGCTCTATGGGTAACCTATTCTGTCCTACACCAGGTTGGCAATGCTGCAGTGAACACCAAGCTCTGTGACATCCTCCTATCAGAGCACAATATTTACGTCCAGGCCATCAACTACCCAACCGTTCCCCGCGGAGAAGAATTGCTGAGACTGGCCCCCTCTCCACACCACGCCCCTGACATGATGAATTATTTTGTGGGTAAGGAATGGTCACCCGGTCTTTAGCTGAATAGCAAGAAGCAGGGGATAGAAGGAAGGGAGTATTGTGGTAACTAGGTGGTGCAGGTAATAGTGTAGGGTATGTTGGTAATAACTCTATGTTGTTGTGACGCCAGGGTGAAGTTTCCTTAGATAAATGATCCTACCGCCAACCGTCCCAGAAACGGTAGGGAGAAATAATTGAATGTCCACAGCAGATATTTGATAAAACCGGAATAAACTTTACTGCATATTTTATGCAACTGCAGTTAACAAAACAGTCTTTGTATAGAGGACCGTAGTTCAGGTTCCTCACAGTTTTGCTGGGACTTCTGAATACAATGAGATCTGGTTTGCTAGCCACTGTGCTACTGGCTTGAAGATAATTGAGTTGCAGTAGTCACACAGGATTTTAGTAGTTTTGAGCTGGATGACTCACTATTTAGTGGCTGCAAAAGATAAGGCTTCAGGCCTAGCTTGAATTGATGATTTGTGCGGAGATAATCCGGAACTAAGAGCGAGAATTTAGTGGCAGCAGCCCCTTATTTATTAAGAGGGAGGGACAAAGCTCATTGGTCAGCCAAACCTGTCAGTCCTGACTCATGGAACCCTGGGTATATCACATGACCCAAAGGTCCTTAAACCATAGCACAACATAAATCAAAGGCACGTGACCTCTAAGGTCCTATACAGAGGAATCCTAGATTAATTACATATATAAATATATACATTAAATATCACAATATTAAGAGGCGACTAGGGGATAGCCCTTCAGGAAAACCCATTATCATGGAGGGACTCTGGGTGAGGGGACTCCAGACAAAAGGGAAAGGACATCTCCTGTACCGGGACACCACAGTATTACAGCAGGATCAGACTACATGTTTGTAGTCTGTCACCATGGAAACACATAAGTCTGCATAGAAGCTAACCCGCAAAACAATACCCCTGATATGATGAATTATTTTGTGGGTAAGGAATGGTCACCCGGTCTTTAGCTGGATAGCAAGAAGCAGGGTGTGGAAGGAAGGGAGTATTACTGCAGGTTCAGACTACACACGGGACTTACTTGTAGTCTGTCACCATGGAAACACATAAGTCTGCATAGGAACTGTATGTGCAAAAGAATAGGAAATTTTTATGTGTGGTGTCCCGGTACCGCATCCTATACGGTATCTGTTTGTAGGTCCCCATAGCCAGAATCCCTAGGACGTTGGGGGTCCTTGGGTATAGTCTACCCCTTGTCACCTCTCACCCATAGAGTTGTTAACCTCCCCATATGTTCCTTATTTATAAAAGTCTAACTGAATAAATGTATAGAAATAGTTAATTACCTGTCCGGAGCGTAGCAGGACCTGCGGGTCACGTGATCAGGTAAACTCTATGGTATTCTGCTTGAGGACCTTTAGAGGTCCTTGTGACGTAATGCACCCACCATCCTTTGTGACGGTGAGTGACAGATGATTGGACCAATCAAAACGGCCCCGCCCCTGCCCATATAAGGGCGCGGCGGCCATTAATCTCTCTCTTGGTTCCTGGCTGTTGACGAGAAAGGATCTGCACTGCTGTCATCAGTGAGTCTAGGCCTTAGCCTTGCGGCGATTGCTGTTCTCTTCTAAATTGTGAGTGTATCAATCCCTAAACACTCTGCAAGACCACCGGACCTTATCTATCCCCTAAATCCGGACGGATCTTCGCAATATACCCTAAATTCGGAGACTATTATGTAAAGTCAAGGTCCGCAACATCTGTCAGTCACTGAAGTATATGGAGACTGTTTGATTGAGACTGTTACTACTCAGTGGATGTACCGCAAGCCGTTAAAGGGGTATTCCAGGCCAAAACTTTTTTTTATATATCAACTGGCTCCGGAAAGTTAAACAGATTTGTAAATTACTTCTATTAAAAAATCTTAATCCTTCCAATAGTTATTAGCTTCTGAAGTTGAGTTGCTGTTTTCTGTCTAACTGCTTTCTGATGACTCACGTCCCGGGAGCTGTCCAGCTCCTATGGGGATATTCTCCCATCATGCACAGCTCCCGGGACGTGACATCATCATTGAGCAGTTAGACAGAAAACTTAAGAAGCTTATAACTATTGGAAGGATTAAGATTTTTTAATAGAAGTAATTTACAAATCTGTTTAACTTTCCGGAGCCAGTTGATATATAAAAAAACGTTTTTTGCCTGGATAACCCCTTTAAGTAAAGTTTATGCAAGTTCAAATTCAACTACCTTGTGGACCTTCAGTCATTATTCACATGCACCTGTCGTTACTGGGAAGGGCGGCGATAGGCCGGAGAATCATCTCAGCATAATAGCCCTCAGCCTGGCGTCACGAACTATAGGGTTAACATTAACCCCTGATATACTGAAACAATACCCTGACGGTACTACCCCTACCCCTGAGGCCTACCACATATGCAAGAGTACACACCATTTAAAGCCATTTATCTGTTATAGTTTCCAATACTAACCCTCCCATTCATCTTCCAGAGTGCCTGGTTGAAACATGGAAGGAAGTCGGGATGCCGCTGCAGTCACCATCCGCTGCCGAGTGCAACTTCTGCCACCGACCCTTGCACTTTGACCTGATGAGCGAGTGGGAGCGTACATATTTTGGAAACATGGAGCCAAAATATATCACCATGTACGCATAAGCCTGCATGGAGAGCCTCAACACCCCAGCGCAAGCAGTCCGTTTACAAAATGAACCCCCAATGTCTACAGTCCACATTGGCTAGTGCCAAAATATTCAATTCTGAGCTGCTCAGCCATCTGTTGTAGTGATGCGTAACAGCAGTAAACCGCATGACCACTAGCTGCTTCTTGGCAACAGTAGCCACAGCATATTAGCTTGCAGTTGGTTATATACCCGCGGTATTCAACCTTTGGCTCTCCAGCTGTTGCAAAACTACTACTCCCAGCATGCCCGGACAGCCAACGGCTGTCCGGGCATGCTGGGAGTTGTAGTTTTGCAACAGCTGGCGGGCCAAAGTTCTAACATGGTCACATTGCATAAGGTGCAGAACATTGATGATATAGTGGAAAGTCCTTACACCCCTCTTTTGGGCATCATAGAGCATTTTCCACTTATCCTGGACCAGAGCTGATTATTTCTCTGCAATAGGTTCAGCTGGGTAGCTAACCCCTTAGTGGATTGGCTTAGTCCAACATAACCATTATTGCCACATTTTATCACTACAATTCCCCAGCATCTTATAGCCAAGCTTCTTTAGTAATTTATTTTCAAGTAAAAATGTAAACTTCGCTTAAATTATAGTATCTGTGTATCATCTGCCTATACTGGACGAACGAACCGCCACGTCTGGGCTGCCGGAGTGTCTGAGATGTTCACACATCAACTGACAATAAAGTTTTCTGCAATGTTATTGTGCTTCTGTGTGATGGAGACTATTTAAAGGGAAACTTACAGGGGTACTCCGGTGAAAAACCTTTTATTTTATTTATTTATTTATTTTTTAAATCAACTGGTGCCAAAAAGTTAAACAGATTTGTAAATTACTTCTATTAAAAAATCTTAATCCTTCCAGTACTTATTAGCTACTGTATACTACAGAGGAAATTCTTTTCTTTTTGGATTTCTTTTCTGCTTGTCCACAGTGCTCTCTGCTGACACCTCTGTCCATTTTAGGAACTGTCCAGAGCAGCATATGTTTGCTATGGAGATTTTATCCTGCTCTGGACAGTTCCTGACACGGACAGAGGTGTCAGCAGAGAGAGAGCACTGTGGTCAGACAGAAAAGAAAATCCAAAAAGAAAAGAATTTCCTCTGGAGCATACAGCAGATAATAAGTACTGGAAAGATTACGTTTTTTTTAAAAATAAAAGTAATTTACGAATCTGTTTAACTTTCTGGCACCAGTTGATGTAACCGCAGACGGTATGATGTAGCAACAACTGCCCTGATCCTATTGTACTATGGTTGATATGTCTCCTTAGGCCAGTGTTTCCCAACCAGTGTGCCTCCAGCTGTTGCAAAACTACAACTCCCAGCATGTCTTTGGCTGTCCGGGCAAGCTGGGAGTTGTAGTTTTGCAACAGCTGGAGGCACACTTTTTGGAAAACACCTTTTCACAGGGAATTTGACATTACTTTCATGCTGCCTTAACACCCTGAGTCTTCTGGGCGGTCCCCAGCTCCCCATATCGGCTTTCTGCTCCTGGCTCTACTCTGTGGGTTCCCCTTGGTAACATAGTAACATAGTTCATGAGGTTGAAAAAAGACCAGAGTCCATCAAGTTCAACCTATATCCCTACTGAGTCCGCACCCAGGTTGCGAAACACTGTTCTACAGCCTCTAATTCAGTTGGCCACCAGATGGCGCTCTAAGCTTAAAGAAGATATACAGTGCTGAAAAACGTATCCCCTATCCTGAGGATAGGGGATAAGTTTCAAATCGCGGGGGGTCCGACCTGCGATCTCCTATACGGGGCCCCGGCAGCCCGCGGGAAGGGGGCGTGTTGACTACCGCACAAAGCGGCGACTGACACTCCCCTTCAATACAAGTCTATGGCAGAGCTGGAACGCTGCCTTCGGCAATCTCCGGCTCTGCCATAGCGATGTATTGAGGGGGCATGTCGGCCGCCGCTTCTTGCGGTGGTCGACACCCGCTATCTGGCCAGCGAGCCAGGGCCCCGTACAGGAGATCGCGGGGGGACCCAGCGCTCGGACCTCCCGCGATCTGAAACGTATCCCCTTTGGCTGTCCGGGCATGCTGGGAGTTGTAGTTTTGCAACAACTGGATGCACACTGGTTGAATAACAATGGCCTAGAGGCTGAGGGGTTCCAGTTGGGTGCAGGGATCCTTTTCATCATCTGCTCCTGGCTCTACTGCATTGTCCTTAGTGCTGCATTAGACCCTTCAGGAGTAGTGTCATAGTCGTAAATGGGCACTGTCAGAATCAAAAATATTTGATATGTTGTACATCTCGACAAAACATTAACCCCTTAACCCCTTAAGGACCAGGCCATTTTACACCTTAGGACCAGAGCGTTTTTTGAACATCTGACCACTGTCACTTTAAGCATTAATAACTCTAAGACGCTTTTACCTATCATTCTGATTCCAAGATTGTTTTTTCGTGACATATTCTACTTTATGTTATTGGTAAAATTTTGTCGATACTTGCATCGTTTCTTAGTGAAAAATTCCAAAATTTGATGAAAAAATTGAAAATTTTGCATTTTTCTAACTTTGAAGCTCTCTGCTTGTAAGGAAAATGGATATTCCAAATAATTATTTTTTTTATTCACATATACAATATGTCCACTTTATGTTTGCATCATAAAATTTACGATTTTTTACTTTTGGAAGACACCAGAGGGCTTCAAAGTTCAGCAGCAATTTTCCAATTTTTCACAAAATTTCCAAAATCACAATTTTTCAGGGACCAGTTCAGGTTTGAAGTGGATTTGAAGGGTCTTCATATTAGAAATACCCCATAAATGACCCAATTATAAAAACTGCACCCCCCAAAGTATTCAAAATGACATTCAGTCAGAGTTTTAACCCTTTAGGTGTTTCACAGGAATAGCAGCAAAGTGAAGGAGAAAATTCACAATCTTCATTTTTTACACTTGCATGTTCTTGTAGACCCAATTTTTGAATTTTTACAAGGGGTAAAAGGAGAAAATGTATACTTATATTTGTAGCCCAATTTCTCTCGAGTAAGCACATACCTCATATGTCTATGTAAAGTGTTCGGCGGGCACAGTAGAGGGCTCAGAAGCGAAGGAGCGACGAGGGGATTTTGGAGAGTACGTTTTTCTGAAATGGTTTTTGGGGGGCATGTTGCATTTAGGAAGCCCCTATGGTGCCAGAACAGGAACAAATACCCACATGGCATACCATTTTGGAAACTAGACCCCTTGAGGAACGTAACAAGGAATAAAGTGAGCCTTAATACCCCACAGGTGTTTCACGACTTTTGCATATGTAAAAAAATGTTTTAAAAATGTCACTAAAATGTGTGTTTCCACCCAAATTTCACATGTATGCAAGGGTTAATAGCAGAAAATACCCCCCAAAATTTGTAACCCCATCTCTTCTGAGTATGGGGGTACCCCATAAGTTGACCTGAAGTGTACTACGGACGAACTACAATGCTCAGAAGAGAAGGAGTCATATTTGGCTTTTTGAGAGCAAATTTTGCTCGGGGGCATGTCGCATTTAGGAAGCCCCTATGGTGCCAGGACAGCAAAAAATACCCACATGGCATACCATTTTGGAAACTAGACCCCTTGAGGAACGTAACAAGAAATAAAGTGAGCCTTAATACCCCACAGGGGTTTCACGCCTTTTGCATACGTAAAAAAAAAAAAAAAAAATTTCACTAAAATGTGTGTTTCCCCCCCAAATTTCACATTTTTGCAAGGGTTAATAGCAGAAAATACCCCCCAAAATTTGTAACCCCATCTCTTCTGAGTATGAAGGTACCCCATAAATTGACCTGAAGTGCACTACGGGCGAACTACAATGCTCATAAGAGAGGGAGTCATATTTGGCTTTTTGAGAGCAAATTTTGCTCGGGGGGCATGTCGCATTTAGGAAGCCCCTATGGTGCCAGGACAGCAAAATAACCCCCACATGGCATACCATTTTGGAAACTAAACCCCTTGAGGAACGTAACAAGGGGTACAGTGAGCATTTACCCCCCCCTGGTGTCTGTCAGATCTTTGGAACAGTGGGCTGTACAAAATTTTTAATTTGCGCAGCCCACTGTTCCAAAGATCTGTCAGACACCAGTGGGGTGTAAATTCTCACTGCACCCCTCATTACATTCCGTGAGGGGTGTAGTTTCCGAAATGGGGTCACATGTGAGTTTTTTTTTTTTTGCGTTTGTCAAAACCGCTGTAACAATCAGCCAGCCCTGTGCAAATCGCCTCAAATGTACATGGTGCACTCTCCCTTCTGGGCCTTGTTGTGCGCCCCAAGAGCACTTTGCGCCCACATATGGGGTATCTCCGTAGTCGGGAGAAATTGCATTACAAATTTTGGGGGGTGTTTTTCCCTTTTACCTCTTGTCAAAATGAAAAGTATGGGGCAACACCAGCATGTTGGTGTAAAAAATTTTTTTTTTTACACTAACATGCTGGTGTAGACCCCAACTTCACCTTTTCATGAGGGGTGAAAGGAGAAAAAGCCCCCCAAAATTTGTTAAGAAATTTCTCCCGAGTACGGCGATACCCCATATGTGACCCTAAACTGTTGCCTTGAAATACGACAGGGCTCCAAAGTGAGAGCGCCATGCGCATTTGAGGCCTAAATTAGGGACTTGCATAGGGGTGGACATTGGGGTATTCTACGCCAGTGATTCCCAAACAGGGTGCCTCCAGCTGTTGCAAAACTCCCAGCATGCCTGGACAGTCAACGGCTGTCCGGCAATACTGGGAGTTGTTGTTTTGCAACAGCTGGAGGCTCCATTTTGGAAACAGTGGCGTACCAGACGTTTTTCATTTTTATTGGGGAGGGGAGGGGGGCTGTGTAGGGGTATGTGTATATGTAGTGTTTTTTACTTTTTATTTTATTTTGTGGTAGTGTAGTGTTTTTAGGGTACAGTCACATGGGCGGGGGATTACAGCGAGTTTGAGCTGCCGCGCAAAATTTGCTGCATCGCAAACTTGCAGCCTGATACTCACTGTAAGCCCCCTGCCCATGTGAATGTACCCTGTACATTCACAGTGGGGGGGGGGGGGGGGGGTGGGGGGACCTCCAGCTGTTGCAAAACTACAACTCCCAGCATGCACAGTCCATCAGTGCATGCTGGTAGTTATAGTTTTGCAACAGCTGGAGGCACACGGGTTGGGAAACACTGAGTTAGGAAACAGACAATGTTTCCCAACCAGTGTGCCTCCTGTTGTTGCAAAACCACAACTCCCAGCATTCTCAGGCATGCTGGGAGTAGTAGTTCGGCAACATCTTTAGAGCTAGATGTTGCCGAACTACAACTCCCAGCATGCTTGGAGTTGTAGTTTTGCAACATCTGGAGGACTACAGTTTGCAGACCACTAATACAGTGGTTCCCAATCTGTGCCCTTCCAGATGTTGCAAAACTACAACTCGCAGTATGCCAAAACTGTCCAGGCATGCTGGGAGTTGTAGTTCTGCAACATCTGAAGGGCCAGATGTTACAGCACTACAACTCCCAGCATGCCTGGACAGTAAGGGCATGCTGAGGATGTGTAGTTTTGCAACATCTGGAAGGGCACAGTGGTCTCCAAACTGTGGACCTCCAGATGTCGCAAAACTGCAACTCCCAGCATGCCCAGACGCCAAGGGCTGTCTGGGCATGCTGGGAGTTGTAGTTTACAGGGTCCCTTTACAGCAATGCATGTCGCTTTACGGCGACGTGCATTGCTGTAAAGGGCCCGACCGCGGCTGAAGATCTACTCACCTGTCTCCGCCGCCGCCATCTTCATCGTCTGGATCCGGGTCTTCAGGGACGAGGTAAGTACCGGGGCCGGTCCCCAGCACTCCCCCGTCCCCCGCCGCGTCCTCCGGTCTTCCTCCCGTCCTCTCCGGACTTCAAGGGGCCGGGCAGGACGGGAGGAAGTAACCGCCCCCCCTCCTGCGATTGGTCGGTTAACTAACCGACAGATCGCAGGGGATCGGAGGAGGTGGCAGGCTTGCCACCTCGCTCCTAGGCTCCAGCATGGTCCTGGCTGTGTGTGACAGCCGGGATCATGCGAAATTACCGGGCGGTCGGGTCCCAGAGACCCGATCAGCCCGGTATCGCCGCAGATCGCAAGGGCGATTTCCCTTGCGATTTGCGGCGATCGCCGACATGGGGGGCCTACATGGCCCCCCTCGGCGTTTGCCCTGGATGCCTGCTGAAGGATTTCAGCAGGCATCCAGTTCCGATCTCTGCCCGGCGAGCGGCAGAGACCGGAAAATGCCATGACGTTGTGGAACGTCATTGGTCCTTAAAGCCCAGGGTGCCATGACGTTCCACAACGTCATTGGTCCTTAAGAGGTTAAGGAACGTTTTTTTTTTCCGTTTTTTGCATTTTTTGTTTTTTCCTCCTTGCCTTTACAAAAATCACAACTCTTTCAATTTTGCACTTAAAAATCCATATGATGGCTTATTTTTTGCGCCACCAATTCTACCTTGTAATGACGTCAGTCATTTTGCCCAAAAATCTACGGCGAAATGGAAAAAAAAATCATTGTGAGACAAAATTGAAAAAAAAATGGCGTTTTGTAAATCTTGGGGGCTTCCGTTTCAACGTAGTACATTTTTCAGTAAAAATGACACCTTATCATTATTCTGTAGGTCCATACGGTTAAAATGATACCCTACTTGTATAGGTTTGATTTTGTTGTACTTCTGGAAAAAATCTTAACTACATGCAGGAAAATTAATACGTTTAAAATTGTCATCTTCTGACCCCTATAACTTTTTTTTATTTTTCTGCAATGGGGCGGTATGAGGGCTCATTTTTTTGCGCCATGATGTGAAGTTTTAGCGGTACCATTTTTGCATTGATAGGACTTATTGATTGCTTTTTATTCATTTTTTCATGATATAAAAAGTGACCAAAAATGCACTATTTTGGACTTTGGAATGTTTTTGCGCGTACGCCATTGACCGTGCGGTTTAATTAACAATATATTTTTATAGTTCGGACATTTCCGCACGCGGCAATACCACATGTTTATTTGCACTGTTTTTTTTTTCATGTTTTTTTTTTTCATGTTTTTTTTTTCACTTTTGTTTGCAGTGTTATAGCTCCCATAGAGACCTATAACACTGCACACACTGATCTTTTACATTGATCAATGGTTTCTCATAGGAAACCAGTGATCGATGATTCTGTCGCTTGACTGCTCATGCCTGGATCTCAGGCACTGAGCAGTCATTCGGCGATCGGACAGCATGGAGGCAGGTAGGGCTCCTCCAGCTGTCCTGTAAGCTGTTCGGGAGGCCGCGATTTTGCCGCTGCGATCCCAAACAGCTCCCTGAGGTAACCGGCATGCTTTCAATTTCACTTTAGACACGGCGTTCAACTTTGAACGCCGCGTCTAAAGGGTTAATAGCGCACGGCACCGCAATCAATGCCGCCCGCTATTAGCCACGGGTCCCGGCCGTTGTTAGAGGCCGAGCCCGACCCGCTATGACGCGGGGCCACGCCGTGGCCCAGCGTCATAGATCGGACTCATGATGTAACGTTACGTCATGGGTCCTTAACAGGTTAAAGGGGTACTCCGCTGGAAAAAAAAAAAATTAAATCAACTGGTGCCAAAGAATTAAACAGATTTGTAAATTACTTCTATTTAAAAATCGTAATCCTTCCAGAACTTATGAGCTGCTGTATACTTCAGAGGAAGTTCTTTTCTTTTTTAATTTCTTTTCTGCCTGACCACAGTGCTTTCTGCTGACACCTCTGTCCATTTTAGGAGCAAATCCCCCTAGCAAACCTATCCTACTCCGGACAGTTCCTAAAATGGACAGAGGTGTCAGCAGAGAGACCTGTGGTCAGACAGAAAAGAAATTCAAAAAGAAAAGAACTTCCTGTGTAGTATACTGCAGCTGATAAGTACTGGAAGGATTAAGATCTTTAAATAGAAGTAATTTACAAATCTGTTTAACTTTCTGGCACCAGTTGATATTAAAAAAAAAGTTTTCCAGGGAAGTACCCCTTTAATCTTACTACTATACTTCATAAGAAAATGTTATCTCCTTTTTATAGAAATCATCCAGAACATAATCCTGTCCGGCTGCAGCATCATCTTTGTCCCAGCTGAAGTACAGGTAGGGACAAAGTCCAGGAAGTGATGGTTGGACTAGCAATCCTCTGTGCTCACTCCTGTCCTGTCTATCAGACTGCAGCATGAAAACAGAGAGGAGGGGGTTACAGAGCAGTCTGCAGTGATTGAATGAAGAGACCCAGCACAGCAGCTTCAGGGAGGAAGTGAATGCATATTGAATGAGGGAGGGCTCAGTGCTTTCCTTGCCTTCCTGTACAGTGGATGTCAGAATAAGTGAGCAGCAGAACAGAGGGATTTGTGAGGAAAATACAGAAGCTAGACACAAAAAAGACATGTAAAGAATCTGCATGACAGAGAGTAACATATAGAAGCATTAATTATGTCTTCGATATGACAGGTAAAATTCCTTTTTTTTTTACATTTCTTTGGTAGGAGTTTTAGGTCAGCCAGTCTTAGATCATTGGGAAGTCCAGACATCCAATGAAGGTGAATAAAGTGCAGCTGCCCTCCATTGCTACAGCAGGGGTGCAATGTGTAGCCTTTGGGGCCCCAATACAAAATCTGTAAAAGACTGCAAGAAACTGAGCATGTGCAGAATTAGGGAAATAGCTAACTGAGAGCGACGCCTGCCCGCGCTGTCAATCACTTCCCGACAGGCCAGATTACAGCGCTGGAGTCTGTCAATACTTGCCGGGGGTGCCCAGGATTTTAAAAGTTAATTTCTTTAAATCTATGGATCAGACACCAGACATCCAATAATGATAGGAAATATGATACCTTCATACTTTGAATGCTGCCGCTGGTTATATAGGCTGGAAATATGTGACTAGTTTTAGTACAGAGAAGGATATTGTCTGCATCCCTGATGAAGAGTGGGTGAGACGTGCGGCGGGGCTTTTGATGGTGTGGTTGGTATTTTCCCTGCTGTTACTTGCAGTGCTATATCTGTGATGTTCCTCATGTTAGTGTGTATGTAAGCCAGTGTTTCCCAACCGGGGTGCCTCCAGCTGTGGCAAAACTACAACTCCCAGCACCAAAGGCGGGGCATGCTGGGAGTTGTAGTTTTGCCACAACTGGAGGCACCCTGGTTGGGAAACACTGATGTAAGCATTGTGCTGCCTATTTGTTTCTGCTAATGGGCGTAGCTATAGAGGGTGCAGAGGTAGTAGTCGCACTTGGGCCCTGGTGCCTAAGGGGGCCCAAAGCACATATGCCCCATAAGAGACCAGTATTATAATTGGCACATGAGGCTCTGTTGCAGACTTTCCACCGGGCTCAGAAGCTAGACTTTCGTTGAGGGGCGGCCCTGAACACGGAAGCACGCAACGTTCGGAACAATAAACTTACGGACGCTGGGGAGCGGAGCTTCCGAAGCAGGGGAGCGGAGTACCCCTTTAATTTACATACTAAGTGCAATGTGAGGTGGTGCCCCCTAGTGGGGGAGGAGAGGCATGTTCTGGTCTGTGTTATATGGATTTGTGCACATAAAGTACCTTCCACATGTATCCCCATAACAATACACTTGCCACGTGTCCCATAACAAAGCACTTGCCATAGGTGTCCCCATTACAGTGTCCATGCCATAGGTGTCCCCATAACAAAATGCCTGCCACATGTGTCCCATATCACTTCTCGGCCTTTTGGCTAAGATCAAGTGTCGTATCTGTTCTTATCAGTTAGTCCACTGGTAGGAATGGATGGCTGCATGGAGGAGCAGCGGTACCGGGACGTTGTGGGGCTGGTGCCACAGGACCAGTTAAATGGCTGCTGTGATGTGCTCTATTTCCTCCAGGTCTCACGATGAGGCTGGGGGGTCTAGAGCCAGGGTACTATTAGTGCCTCGGGAGTGGTGACCCTGAGATGCCAAAACTCACTGGGTGTTATAACTCACTGAACGCACTGCACCATTACTCTTCACCTTTGGCACTCACCCTTGGTATCCCGGCCTTCTGGCTAGGATCAGGGCAATTCTTTATAGATCCGTCCGGATGACCGGGCAGTATATATCTGAACTCGTCCACATTTATTATTTTTGTTTGTTACGGTGCCACTTTTACATGTTTTGTTTGTACACAGGATTTGTAAGGATGCGGTAGCCCTTCTGGGTGTCCCTCCTGGCGGTCTAGGGGGGGGTGTGTGTGGCCATTCGGTTCCTCACCTCCCTGCAACCCCCGGGCATCTTGGCTTCGGTCGAGATGCCATCAGTATACGGCTCCTTGGCTGATACCCTGGGTAACGGTGCCATTCGGCAGTGTCCGGGGTGCCGCGGGCTCCGGAGGGGAAAATTATTATTTTTTTAATTTGAATTTCCTTCCTGGCGGAAGAGTCAGTGTCATGCGCTGAACGCTTCCGCCAAAGAGGATCCTGCGTTGGGACGGCAGGCGGGGAAGGGTCCACGTCACTTCCCCGGCATCCCCCGTACCTTACAGCGCACAGGTGAGGGGTTGGGGAGCAGGTATTTTTGATGAAAATGGCACAAGGGAAGGGGATTGAATTGTAAGCAGGGGCAGGGAAAGCGGGGATGGGGTTTGAATGAAAGCAGGGGCAGAAGCAGGGGGGCGGGGGGGGTTGAATGAAAGCAGGGGCAGAAGCAGGGGGGCGGGGGGGGTTGAATGAAAGCAGGGGCAGAAGCAGGGGGGGTTGAATGAAAGCAGGAGCAGAAGCAGGGGGGGGGTTTGAATGAAAGCAGGGGCAAAAGCAGGGGGTGTTTAAGGAAAGCAGCGGCAGAAGCAGGGGGTGAATGAAAGCAGGGGCAGAAGCAGGGGGTGTTTAATGAAAGCAGGGGCAGAAGCAGGGGGTGAATGAAAGCAGGGGCAGAAGCAGGGGGTGTTTAATGAAAGCAGGGGCAGGAGCAGGGGGTGGATGGAAGCAGGGGCAGGATTAGGGGGCTGAATGGAAGGAGAGGCAGGAGCGGTGGGGAAGCAGGGGCAGGAGCGGTGGGGTGAATGGAAGCAGGGGCAGGTGCAGGGGGGTGAATGGAGGCAGGATTTTTTATGAAACCGGGCACAAGGGAAGGGGGGGAAAGGGTTTGAATGTGAGCATAGGCAGAAGCGGGGGGTTGGGTGACTGCGGGTGCATGGAATCAGATTGCAGGGTGGATGGGGGTGGTGAATGGAAGCAGGGGTGGGGGGTGAATGGAAGCAATGGCGGGGGTAGGGGGGAAATGAAGGCAATGGCGCTAGGATGCTGGAAGCAACGTGGGTGGGAGGCTGAAGGCAAAAGGTGTGGGTGGAGGCACTGTGTGTGAGGCTGCTGGGGGCACTGTGTGTGTGTGTGTGTGTGAGGCTGCTGGGGGCACTGTGTGTGTGTGTGTGTGTGTGTGTGTGTGTGAGGCTGCTGGGGGCATTGTGTGTGTGTGTGAGGCTGCTGGGGGCACTGTGTGTGTGTGTGTGAGGCTGCTGGGGGCATTGTGTGTGTGTGTGTGTGTGTGTGTGGCTGCTGGGGGCACTGTGTGTGTGGCTGCTGGGGGCACTGTGTGTGTGTGTGTGTGTGGCTGCTGGGGGCACTGTGTGTGTGGCTGCTGGGGGCACTGTGTGTGTGTGTGTGTGTGTGGCTGCTGGGGGCACTGTGTGTGTGGCTGCTGGGGGCACTGTGTGTGTGTGTGTGTGAGGCTGCTGGGGGCACTGTGTGTGTGTGTGTGTGTGTGTGTGTGTGTGTGTGTGTGTGGCTGCTGGGGGCACTGTGTGTGTGGCTGCTGGGGGCACTGTGTGTGTGTGTGTGTGTGTGTGGCTGCTGGGGGCACTGTGTGTGTGGCTGCTGGGGGCACTGTGTGTGTGTGTGTGTGTGTGTGTGTGTGTGAGGCTGCTGGGGGCACTGTGTGTGTGTGTGGCTGCTGGGGGACATGTGTATTGCGTCTTTTTATGTTGGAAACCACTGGCCTAGGTTGAAGCCAGGTGCATTTGCGGACCCTAAGTAGCTTCGGGGCATGGAACCTGGATCCTTTTAGGTGTCTTTTGTCCCGGAGGTGAAGGGTAGGTTTGTTGGGGGCCTCTATCCTTTCGGAGAAGGGCTTAGCGATAGACCACATTCTTTGTGCACCTTTTTTAGTGTGACACGTTTGCACTTTTTCTAGCACTTTGGGTGATAGAGAGCACGTTCCTTGGCTCTTAGATTTAAAAAACAAATGTGTCCCCATAGTTGTGTACTTACCACAGTGGTCCTCATTACAATGTACCTGCTACAGGTGTCCTCATTACAATGTACCTGCTACAGGTGTCCTCATAACAATGTACCTGCTACAGGTGTCCCCATAAGTGTACAATCCACAGATGTCCTCATAACAATGTACCTTCGACAGGTGCCCCCATAACAATGTACCTGCCACAGGTGTCCCTATAAGTGTACATGCCACAGGTGTCCCCATAATAATATACATGCGAGAGGTGTCCCCATAACAATGTACAATCCACAGGTGTCCCCATAACAATGTACATGCCACAGGTGTCCCTATAACAGTGTACATGCCACAGGTGTGCCCATAACAGTGTACAATCCACAGGTGTCCCCATAACAATATGCATACCACAGGTGTCCCCATAACAATATACCTGCTACAGGTGTCCCCATAAGTGTACAATCCACAGATGTCCTCATAACAATGTACCTTCGACAGGTGTCTCCATAACAATGTACGTCACAGGTGCCCCCATAACAATGTACCTGCCACAGGTGTCCCTATAACAGTGTACATGCCACAGGTGTCCCCATAACAATATACATGCCACAGGTGTCTCCCTAACAATGTACATGTGAGAGGTGTCCCCATAACAATGTACAATCCACAGGTGTCCCCATAACAATGTACATGCCACAGGTGTCCCTATAACAGTGTACATGCCACAGGTGTGCCCATAACAATATACATGCCACAGGTGTCCCTATAACAGTGTACATGCCACAGGTGTCCCTATAACAGTGTACATGCCACAGGTGTCCCTATAACAGTGTACATGCCACAGGTGTGCCCATAACAGTGTACAATCCACAGGTGTCCCCATAACAATATGCATACCACAGGTGTCCCCATAACAATGTACATGCACCAGGTGTCCCCATAACAATGTACAATCTACAGGTGTCCCAATAACAATATACATACCACAGGTGTCCCCATAACAATGTACATGCACCAGGTGTCCCCATAACAATGTACAATCTACAGGTGTCCCCATAACAATGTACAATCTACAGGAGTCCCCATAACAATGTACAATCCACAGGTGTCCCCATGACAATATACATGCCACAGGTGTCCCCATAACAATGTACAATCCACAGATGTCCTCATAACAATATACATGCCACGTGACGTCACCTGTTGCTCAACGTTGTTTTCAATAAAGTTATGTTCTCCTGTTTTCCAACAGAAGTGGAGTTAAGTGGGCGGAGCCTTTGAAGCCCAGCCCGCCGCCATGTTGACTGGCAAATTCCTGAGCGCGGTAATCATTACAACACTACAGTCACACGTAGGTCATGGAGGCCACGCCCACTATAGTTGTCTAGCCCCACCCCTCGGCGCTTCCTCTCCCCTGTGTGGGCGTGGTCAGCCGCCGGCTCCAGCTAACCGTTACCAGCAGTGAGTGACGGTGACAGCGGCTCTGGGGACAAAAACGGGAAGTGGTGACAGCGGAGGCTCCGGACAGCAGAGCCCGGCCAGGACAGGGGGCAGGCAGGGGACAGGTAACTGCAGGCACCCGGACACACACATGCACCTTGTATACCTGTACATGCCCTTTAAATCCAATACGTAGCTCTATATGTGAGGCTAGTTCTATCTGCCAGCCGGGTAGACATGGCAGGGGGCGCTATACACTGCATCTGTAGATATATGTTTGCATATAGTTATATAGGAAACAATCCATGTTAGGTGCACTGTATAGAACTGATTGCAAGCTCTTTGGTCCAGAACCACCCCACAAAAGCAGCCAGGTTCATATAGGTTAATGGGGTGATGTAGTGTAGGGTCTGTGTATACATCTCTAGGGTCTGTGTATACATCTATAGTGCACATGTCAGTGTAGTGTAGTGTAGTGTATGTGTATACATCTCTAGGGTCAGTGTAGGGTGTGTGTATACATCTATAGTGCACATCAGTGTAGGGTCAGTGTATACATCTCTAGGGCCTGTGTATACATCTATAGTGCACGTTAGGCTATAGGGATCGGCACCTACAGAGTACACATTTCCTATGTAAATACATTAGGCTCAGACGCACAGTAGGATTTGCATATTGTCACATCTTCTTGCACAGTATGGACACCTACACACACCTGTGGTAAGATTTAGGAGATCACCTCCCTCCATACATCCCAGGGGATACACGTGCAGATAGACTTACAATGATCCAGGTTTGCCCGTCCCCTGTCACCCGGGCCGCGGTCCTGAAGCGAGTGGCAGCGTTGGCTTTGGCAGCCTATGGAGCCCGCCGGTTGTACCCGGTGTTAAGACATCTCTACTTACACTCCTCTCAGAAACATAAAAAGTCTAATGGACTCCAGGAAAGTAAAGGAGCCTCAACCTCAGCCTTGACCCAACCCGGGTATGAGAAAACGGGGGTCAACAGAGTGTTCTTCCGGAGACTGATCCGTCTGCTCCGCCTGCTGTTCCCCAGGTTGGCATGCAAAGAGTTTGGCTTGCTGTTGTTGCACTCGTTGGCCCTCATCTCCAGGACCTTCCTTTCTGTGTACGTGGCTCAGCTGGACGGACGACTGACCCGATGTATTGTAAAGAAGCGACCGGCCAGTTTTGTTTTTCAGCTGCTAAAATGGGTGCTCATCGCCCTGCCTGCCACCTTCATCAATAGCGCCATACGTTACCTGGAGGGTCAGCTGAGCTTGGCTTTCCGTACCCGTCTGGTTGCCCATGCCTACAAGATGTACTTTGGAAACCAAACTTACTACAGGGTGAGCAACATGGATGGGCGATTGAGGAACCCCGACCAGTCCTTGACAGAAGACGTAGTGGCTTTCGCCAGCTCTGTAGCCCATCTCTATTCCAACCTGACCAAACCCGTGTTGGACGTGGTGGTGACCACTTACACGTTGATCAGCACAGCCAAATCTAAAGGTGCCGATACGGGATGGCCGTCTGCCATTGCGGGACTCGTGGTCATCATTACCGCTAAAGTGCTGAGAAGCTGCTCACCGAAGTTTGGCAAGTTGGTAGCGGAAGAGGCGAGAAGGAAAGGAGAGCTGCGGTACATGCACTCGAGGGTCGTGGCCAACTCTGAAGAGATTGCCTTCTATGGAGGTCACAAGGTGAGATGGACAGTGCTTTATGGGCTCTTCTCTAAACACAAATCCCAGTGTTTCCCAACCAGGGTGCCCCCAGATATTGCAAAACTACAACTTCCAGCATACCCGGACAGCCTTGGCGGTCCTGGCATTCTGTGAGTTGTAGTTTTGCAGCAACTGAAGGCTCCCTGGTTGGGATACACTGCCCTGTCCTCTTGGCCACAGTAGGCTAACCTTCTCCTTTCCATACGTCTACGCGCGTCCCTCCATGCCAGCAACTTTTCTGCATCACACTTAAAGGTGTACTCTTAAGTAACAATTTGTGGGTGCCAGAAAGTTATACAGATTTATAAATTACTTTTATATAAAAATCTTAATCCTTCCAGTACTTATCAGCTGAGAGCACGGTGTTCAGACTGGAAAGAACTAACCTACTTACTGTGGCGCATACAGCAGCTGATAAGTACTGGAAGGATAAAGATTTTTATATAGAAGTAATTTACAAATCTGTATCATTTTCTGGCACTGGTTGGTTTGAAAACATTCTTTTTCCTCTGGAGTACCCCTTTATTTTGGCATCTGGGTATGGATGCTCTTGCTTGGGATGATGGGAGAGCAGAACCTGTTCTTGGGAAACATTTTCTTGATGACCTTTCCTCAGGACTGGCCATCGGGATCAGATCGCTGATGATGGACCCCCGGCACCCGCTGATCACTGCTAGCCAGAGCCATGGAGCTTTCTGCTCCCATTGCTGTTCTCAGTGTATGTGGGCGCCTCTGCTTTGGCAAATGGGTGATCAGTGGGGTGGCACAGGTTGGATTTTAATATTTATTTAATATTAATTATTTAAAATTTGCCAATCTGATGTAGATCTATGCTGAGAACAGATCTTATTTAGTTTTTTTTTTAAATCAACTGGTGGCAGAAAGTTAATCAGATTTGTAAATTACTTATATTAAAAAACTCTTAATCCTTCCAGTACTTATCAGCTGCTGTTATGATCCACATGAAGTTCTTTTCTTTTGGAATCTCCTTTCTGTCTGACCACAGTGCTCTCTGCTGACACCTCTGTCCATTTTAGGAACTGTCCAGAGCAGGATAGGTTTTCTATGGGGATTTGCTCCTACTCTGGACAGTTCCTAAAAAGGACAGAGGAGCAGCAGAGCACAATAGTCAGGCAGAAAGGAAATTCCTGTGGATCATACAGCAGCTGATAAGTACTGGAAGGATTAAGATTTTTTTAATAGAAGTCATTTACAAATCTGTTTACCTTTCTGGCACCAGTTGATTAAAAAAAAATGTTTTCCAGTGGAGTACCCCTTTAAGAAATTTGGCCAGGAAAACCTCTTTAAGAGATAATAAATAAATATATATATATATAAATTAAATGGCTACTGTCATTTGGGAAAAACGTTTGACATGTCCCCACGCATTTTCTCCTGACTCCGTCTCACGTGATCGAGACAAACTCGCAATGTAAGTCAATGGAGCGTGTTTCAATCACGTGACACAGAGCAAAGAGTGGAGCGCGTTGCAGCGCCGAGTTCTCCTGATCGGCGGAGGTCTGAACACTCAGACCCCCGCCGATCAAAAGTTTTGACATGTCAAAAGTTTTTTTAAGTGACAGGTACATGTTAAAGGGGTAGTCAAGTGGTGAAAAACTTATCCCCTATCCTAAGGATAGAGGATAAGTTTGAGATTGCGGGGGGGTTCGACCGCTGGGGCCCCCTGCAATCTCTCTGTACGGGGGCCAGGCTCTCCGGCCAGATAGCGGGTGTCGACCCCCGACACGCCCCCTCACCCCTCAATACATCTCTATGGCAGAGCCGGAGATTGCCGAAGGCAGCGCTTCGGCTCTGCCATAGCGTTTTATTGAGGGGGCGTGTCGGCCGCCGCTTCGTGCGGAGGTCGACACGCCCCCTTCCTGCGGGCTGTCGGGGCTCCGTACAGGAGATCGCAGGGGGCCCCAGCGGTCGGACCCCCGGCGACCTCAAACCTATCCCCTATCCTTAGGATAGGGGGTAAGTTGTTCACCACTGGGTTCACCACTGGACTACTCCTTTAAGGAAAGATGTATATTTTGTCTTGTTTGTGTGACAACTTTTTTTTTTTTTTTTATCAATTTTTTTTTATATAAATAATGGCAGAATTGCAAAACTGGAATAATTTGCCTTATCTATACAGATTTTATTCTATAGCAGTGTTTCCCAACCAGGGTGCCTATAGCTGTTGCAAAACTACAACTCCCAGCATGCCCGGACAGCCTTCGGCTGTCCGGGCATGCTGGGAGTTGTAGTTTTGCAACGGCTGGAGGCACTCTGGTTAAAAAACACTGAGCTAGAGGCTGAGGGGGCCCAGTTAGGTGCAGGGATCCTTTTCATCACAGTCCAGGCATGCTGGCAATTGTAGTTTTGCAACAGCTGGATGATGTCCACACAGAAAATTTTTGGTGTGGAGGTTCCCCAGACAGCTGGCGCTGCAGAGCATGCCGACGCTAGAACCACCAAGAAATGCGCCGTCTCATTGACAGCAACGCATTTCCGTGCAGAGTGTATTTTTTCTGCGGATACCGAAATTGGAATTTCCATGCCAGAAGACATTTTATCCCCAATCCCAAGGATAGGGGATAAAATGTCTAATCGCGGGGGCCCGCCGCTGGGGGCGGATGACTGGCGACCACAGCCTCCATGCCCGCTCCATTCATGTATGTGGGAGGAGACGTGAAGGCTAGGTACTAGCTGTCACGCCTTCTCCCATAGACATGAATGGAGAGGACGTGGCGTGATGTCTTCCATGTTCCAGACGCCACCACTGCCGGCTAGGAGATTGCGGGGGTCTCCAGCGGCGGGCCCCCCGTGATCAGACATCTTATCCCCTATCCTTTGGATAGGGGATAAGATGTTTTCCAGCAGAGTACCCCTTTAAACACTAACCATAACTACATCACCTGTGAAAGACTAAGGAAATCCTGAAAACATGTTACAGTAGTAGTGAACTAAATGACCTTGTTCCCAGGCGTTCAGAAATATCACAACCAGAGTAAGGTAGTGAAAATAGCATTCAGCTTTTATTAGGTACCTCCAGTGGTTGCTTCCTAGGACATTTTTAGGCTTGCACAGGATCTGCATCTTGATTCTTTATTCTGTACCCCAATTGGGGTGACATGCGTCCAATCTGTATGCTCAGGGCCAGACGAAGCACGTAACCCATGCGAAACAACTGCTGCTGTCGCCTTCTACATACCCCCCCCCCTATTGTGTCCCTCCCCACCGTGTATGTTAAGTGAGTATTTTCTACAATAAAGAAGATCGAGAAGAAGCTGTGAGTCGCTTTCAATATTTCTTCAGTAAATTTAAAGAGCTTGCTGGACATCATATTTTGGGATCCCCCATCTAATAGGGTAATGCACAAGGGGCCATCCTCTGGTCTATTCTTTGTCTTTTTATACAGGTATCCTAAAAACATGACTTGCTGGGGGTACTTGAGGGCCGCGCTTGGGAAACACTGGTCTAGAGAAAGTACACTGCTTAAAAAAATAAAGGGAATCCTAAGATAACACATCCTAGATCTGAATAAATGAACTAATCGTATGAAATACTTTCGTCTTTACATAGTTGAATGTGATGACAACAAAATCACACAAAAATTATCAATGGAAATCAAATTTATCAACCCATGGCGGTCTGGATATGGAGTCACACTCAAAATCACAGTGGAAAACCACACTACAGGCTGATCCAACTTTATGTAATGTCCTTAAAACAAGTCACAATGAGGCTCAGTAGTGTGTGTGGCCTCCACGTGCCCGTATGACCTCCCTACAATGCCTGGGCATGCTCCTGATGAGGTGACGATGAGATGGTCTCCTGAGGGATGTCCTCCCAGACCTGGACTAAAGCATCCGCCAACTCCTGGACAGTCTGTGGTGCAACGTGGCGTTGGTTGATGGAGCGAGACATGATGTCCCAGATGTGCTCAATCGGATTCAGGTTTGGGGAACGGGCGGGCCAGTCCATAGCATCAATACCTTCCTCTTGCAACTGCTGACACACTCCAGCCACATGAGGTCTAGCATTGTCTTGCATTAGGAGGAACCCAGGGCCAACCGCACCAGCATATAGTCTCACAAGGGGTCTGAGGATCTCATCTCGGTACCTAAAGGCAGTCAGGCTACCTCTGGCAAGCACATGGAGGGCTGTGTGACCCCCCCCCCCAAAAAAAAAAATGCCACCCTACACCATTACTGACCCACCGCCAAACTGGTCATGCTGGAGGATGTTGCAGGCAGCAGAACGTTCTCCATAGCGTCTCCAGACTCTGTCACATGTGCTCAGTGTGAATCTGCTTTCATCTGTGAAGAGCACAGGGTGCCAGTGGTGAATTTGCCAATCTTGGTGTTCTCTGGCAAATGCCAATCGTCCTGCACGGTGTTGGGCTGTAAGCACAACCCCCACCTGTGGACGTTGGGCCCTCATACCACCCTTATGGAGTCTGTTTCTGACCATTTGAGTGGACACATGGACATTTGTGGCCTGCTGGGGGTCATTTTGCAGGGATCTGGCAGTAGTGCTGCTCCTGCTCCTCCTTGCACAAAGGTGGAGGTAGCGGTCCTGCTGCTGGGTTGTTGCCCTCCTAAGGCCTTCTCCACGTCTCCTGATGTACTGGTCTGTCTCCTGGTAGCGCCTCCATGCTCTGGACACTACGCTGACAGACACAGCAAACCTTCTTGCCACAGCTCGCATTGATGTGCCATCCTGGGTGAGCTGCACTACCTGAGCCACTTGTGTGGGTTGTAGACTCTGTGTCATGCTACCACTAGAGTGAAAGCACCGCCAGCATTCAAAAGTGACCAAAACATCAGCCAGGAAGCATTGGAACTGAGAAGTGGTCTTTGGTCACCACCGGCAGAACCACTCCTTTATTGGGGGGTGTCTTGCTAATTGCCTAGAATTTCCACCAGTTGTCTGTTCCATTTGCACAACAACATGTGAAATTGATTGTCAATCAGTGTTGCTTCCTGAGTGGACAGTGGGATTTCACAGAAGTGTCATTGACTTGGAGTTACATTGTGTTGTTTGTGTTCCCTTTATTATTTTCAGCAGTGTAGTTCCACCATAATGAATTTTCCTGACTGTCTCAACCAAGATAGGCAGAACTCAGTCTTTTTAGCTGCCACCCACACCTTCCACCACCATGACCAGTAAACCTCTTTTCAGTCTATAAGGACATCTGTGGCCAGTTTCATTGACTACCGGTCTGGCCTAGGTGTGTGATGTCACATGTCCATACTGAACATCTAGCAGTTGTGTAATGTTGTATCCCTGCTCCATTGCTTTGCATACAGCTCCTGTAAACTTCCATAGCCGCCTACCATTGCAGCAACACCAATACGGTTGCAACCTTCTTGCAAAAAAAAACCCCCACCGGACATGGTAATTTGCATAATTAATTATACATGCGTGACATCACAGGATACATATATGCGGGGAAATTTTTTCCTATTCTGACCCCTATAACTTTTTTATTTCTCCTTATACAGGCCTGTATGAGGGTCATTTTTTGCGCCGCGATCTGTAGTTTTTCACACTACCGTTTTTGTTTTGATGTCACTTTTTTGATCTTTTTTTTTATTCCCAGTTAGTTACTAACTACAACTCCCAGCATGCCCTTATACAGCCTGTGGCTCAGCAGCTGCCTCAAATAAAAAAAATAAAACTACAACTCCCAGCATGTTGGACTATATAGTAGTATATAGTATAGGTCAGTGTTTCCCAACCAGGGCTGCCTCCAGCTGTTGCAAAACTACAACTCCCAGCATGTTGGACTATATAGTAGTATAGAGTATAGGTCAGTGTTTCCCAACCAGGGGTGCCTCCAGCTGTTGCAAAACAACTCCCAGCATGTTGGACTATATAGTAGTATATAGTATAGGTCTGTGTTTCCCAACCAGGGGTGCCTCCAGCTGTTGCAAAACTACAACTCCCAGCATGTTAGACTATTTAGAAGTATATAGTATAGGTCAGTGTTTCCCAACCAGGGGGGCCTCCAGCTGTTGCAAAACTACAACTCCCAGCATGTTAGACTATTTAGAAGTATATAGTATAGGTCAGTGTTTCCCAACCAGGGGTGCCTCCAGCTGTTGCAAAACTACAACTCCCAGCATGTTAGACTATTTAGAAGTATATAGTATAGGTCAGTGTTTCCCAACCAGGGGTGCCTCCAGCTGTTGCAAAACTACAACTCCCAGCATGCCCGGACAGCCAAAGGCTGTCCGGGCATGCTGGAAGTTGTAGTTTTGCAACAGCTGGAGGCGCTCTGGTTGGGAAACACTGGTATAGTATATGGTGCAACATTCCGGGAGTTGGAGGATTGGTTGGATAAATACCGGCCAGTGCATTGCCGGTATTTTTAATATATTTTTAATAAAATTACCGGCAGGGTAACCAAAATACCGTCTTGTGCCGGTAAAATACCAGCCAGGTGGCAACCCTAGACACCGGTCTCTGAACTTCTGAAGTCAGGGACTAAAACGGGAGAAGGCAGGGAGTGTTTATCCTGATCTGAAAGTAGTTTGACGTTTGTCGGGGCCATTTTCGTTTTTAATTGAATTACTTCTCGTGTCTGTTGTGGCTACTTGAGCGAAAGGAAATTTTAGCGGGAACCATTGACTTGAAATGTTTGTGGGATCTTGTACCTCACCAGCAGCAGGCTGGCTCTGAGGGGACGTATGAATGCCGTGATGTCTCCGCAATACAGAGAAGCTATAAAGTGTAGCAGTCTGTGTTCACACCCGTGTGGTCTGTTTTTTGATGTTCTGAGCCGTCTATGGAGGAGAACAGAAAATAATGGCACAGAATGAGACACTAACTGCGTCTGATGGACCCTATTGCCTTTAAAGGGGTACTCCACTGCCCCAGCGTTTTAAACGCTGGGTCCCGGCTGTGGGGGTCGTGATGTCGCGGCCATGCCCCTCTTGATGTCACGCCATAGACTTGCATTGAGGGGGCGTGGTGTGACGGCACAAGGGGCATGGCCGTGAGGTCACGACCCAGCATTCGGAATTTTTTTTTCCGAATGCTGGGCAGTGGAGTACCCCTTTTATGTGGTCCTGTATTCAACCAGACAAAATAGTACAGGATGTGTGAAAATCGCTCCATGTGTAACCAAGTTTTATCCCTACAATGGCATCCTCTGGTGTATCAACAACTATTTGCATAAGTAGTTGAATGAGCCCCATCATATATGTTGCGCAATTTTTGCATTTGCAGTTTCCTCAGTAACCACGTCTGATTATAATGAACAGGTTGCAGCACGTTGTACATCCATAGATAACAGGAGCCACTTATTGGAGGGTCTTATCACCTGAACTCCCACCGTGACCTTCTCACATCTCTTAGGGTGCATTCACACCACGTTTTGAAGATGCGGGAATCGGATCTGGCTGAGGGGAGTGAAAACCGGGCACTCCCGTATCCCAGCCGGACCGGGCCCGTATCTTGTTCATTTCAATGAACTGCCCAGAGATGATAATGACTCCAGCCGGCTAATTTTTGCCCCGTATCCGGTTTTCTGACCGGACCTAAAACCGCGGCATACCACGGTTTTAGATCCAGTCAGAAAACCAGATACGGCTCATTGAAATGAATGAGATACGGGCCGGGTCCAGCTGGGATATGGGAGTGCCCGGCTTTCACACCCCCCCCAGATCCGGTTCCCGTACCTTCAAAACGTAATGTGAACCCAGCCTTAGGCTAGGTTTCCACTCCTTTTTCCAGCCTTTTTTTTTCTGGTCCTTTTTCATTTGGTGGATACTCCATATTTTTTTTTTTATTTTTTTTTATTTTTTTACTGTGTGTCAACTTTTTACTGCCTTCAGGGTACCACTCCCTGGGTACCTCAGGGTACCACTCCCTACTTACCTCCGCCAGCTGTATAGTACACAGCGCTGCATATCGCATCCCTGTATACTATACAGGAGCCTGGACTCCCATCACTATACTATATATCCTAGTGGGGCTCAGCTGTGCCTGCAGCTATGCAGCCGCGAGTACAGCTAATGCTGGGCAGGAGATATACAATGTATATATCCTTCCAAACAAGTATATACAGTAAACCAGTGAACTGTATAGATCCCTGCTTTACTGTAACCCCTTGCTGGGGTGAGTGTTAAGCAATGGCCCAGCAATAAAAGAGTTGAGATGTGTTGCTGCGCAGAGCAAACTAACATTTTTCTTAACATACAGTAAACCAGTGATCTATCTAAATCGCTGGTTTACTGTAAAGGGACAAAAGGGTTAAGTTGCGCTTCACGTCAGGGCCGGAACATAGTGCTAAGCCAAGCAAGGGGTTACAGTAAACCAGCAATCTATACAGATCTTTCGTTTACTGTACATTCTTGCTGGGCAGGAGATATACAATGTATACCTCCTGCCCAGCCTGAGCTGTACCTGCGGCTGGATAGCTTGAGGCACAGCTCAGCACCGCTAGAAGCAGGGACAGTTTACAGCGCTGGTTCTGTATGTAGCACTGGATACTGTACTGCCGATAGAGGTAAGTAGTGATGCTATGCATCACTACTTACCTCTGTGGATGCTAAAACTATTGCGTTTTTACCAGCAAAAAGCCATAGTCTCAGCATGCTGCATTTTTGGGAAACTGACAGTTTTCCCAAAAATGCCCAAATGCAGGGGAAAAAAAAACGCCAAACCCAAAAGTGCAACGCGGGTTCAGCATTTTATAATTCCCTATTGACTCCCTACCAACATCTAGCTGCCGTGTTTTTGCTGTGGAAAATATGTATTCGAGGACTTCATGGAGATGCCATTATACAAGGCTGTGTAGCTCAGCATTTAAGGGCATAATAACCTTGTGTGATAAATAAAAGCTGAGATCCTATAAAAAAGCAATAAAATAATGTTCTTTGACGTTCTATGAAATTGCTCACGTTTGCCCACATTTTGTTATTTTTATTGACCGTGTGTCCTGTGCGCTGGGTCAAGGTTGATACTTCATCTCTCCACCAAGGGCAAATTCCATTTAGGAAACTTTTATCATTTCTGTGGCAGCAGACTGTTTTTGTACATCGGTTATCTCCACGTAAACTTTAGCACATAAAGATCATTACGGTGGAGTTGGAGGAACAACAGGCCGAGATAGGCCCAGTTATAGCATGATATCTGCCGATGGCTATCTTCTCCAACTTGATAACGTGCACATTTGGCCTGGCCAAAGAGACGGGAAAGGATCAAAGTAGTTGAAATCTAACTTGGCCTAGGGATGGGCAGCTAACCCCATTGCTAAATGCATATGATATGTATGACTGTTGCAAATTGGAGATAAGGAAGAGGGAGGAAAATGGGAAGTGGTGTCCGCGCTGCTGGAAAGTTCAATGGAATCTGCTTACATCTGAAGTCATGGGTGAAAAAGAAGTACTTAAATTATGTTCACACAACGCGTTTCTGGGTGTAAACCCTTTCATCAGGCGTGATCACGCCTGATGAAAGGGTTTACACCCAGAAACGCGTTGTGTGAACATAAAGTACTTCTTTTTCACCCATGACTTCAGATGTAAGCTTATTCCATTGAACTTTCCAGCAGCGCGGACACCACTTTCCATTTTCCTCCCTCTTCCTTATCTGCATGTTACACCGAAGCTTTCGTTGTGGGAAGCCGCAGCAGCTCAACCATTGTTCTGATGTGCCTCTGTAAGTGTTGTGCCTTAAATTTGCTCAACCTGTCCAGGTGAGCATGTTTTCTCCCTCCAAAGAATTTTCTTATTCCATGTTTGGTGATCCCGCACAAGGAAGCGCGTTTTGTCCTTCTTTCTTTTCTGGGATAGATTTGTGGTGAGAAAGGAAGGGTTAAATCGTAACTGTCAGATCCCACAAAAAATAAATAATAATAATAATAATGAATACGTTACTCAGTACCTAATCCTAACCATGTACATCTATCGCCTATATTTATTATAAAAATCCCTCTTTTCCTTAGCTCACAGTGTTAGAAATCCTCTCATGAGGAGGGGGCGTGTCTCTCCTTGTGGTGGTGGGAGGTGATTGGTGTGTCTTCTCATTCAGCCTTGTCCTTTAGTCATCTCTTGTCCATGACTCATGGACAAGCCTGATGCTGCTGCAGGACATTTTTAAACACTCATATCACAAAAGGTCTTTAATTTTCATCAGTAACAACATAAAAAGTTTTTGGATCTGACAGTGCCCATTTAATGAACACAATGTACAATGACCAGAAATTGTGGAAGGGTGAGGAGCTTTTGTAAGCCATTCCCAGAGTATGTACAATGTTCTGCAAAATATTGTCAGCGCTTAAACTTCCAAAATAATTTGGAAGCAAAGATGTTTAACTTGGGTCCTCTAAAGGTCCCTATGACCCTGCCTGGTAAGCGTACGCTAAGAGTACAAAATGTTCATAGACAGTCGTGTTCATGTGACACATTGACCAGATATAACCCCAAGAGTATCATTATAATACTGCAGTGATAAAAGCTCATTGTTCTTTAGTCAATACATGTTTTGCATCTGTCTATATTTAAAGTCTGGAATTTTTATCATTTTATTTATAGACTTTTATTTTATTTTTATATTCACTACTAAGCTAGCATAGACTTTTGGTTGTGGTCAGGTGTTTTAGCCATCTGACGATTTTTTTACTGAAAGTTGTTTCTATTGAAATAAACCTGCCGGTCCTGGCATGCACATTTTTAGTTTATGTGTTAAATCGAAACTTACGTGAATTGATGAAGTATCGTCTGAGTTATATGGCTTTAATCTTATAGATCTTTTGTGCAGCTCTGTGTATAGAGGCGGGGAGCTGGCTCGCAGTGCTCCCCTGCCTCCTCCAAATTCCCGCACCTGTAATGAATATGCTAAAATATTTACTCTCACGTTGCTAGTAGCTGGCAGGCTCTCAAGTGCTAACGATGTGAGAGTGAATACTTTTTGAATATTCACTATGGTAACGGGCAGAGCGGGGAATATTGAGGAGGCAGGGGAGCGAGGCAAGTTAGCTCCCGCCTCCATTGTGCAGTAGAACTAGAAGAATAAAGACTTATAACTCTGAGGATACTTCATCAATTTACATAAGTGACCCCTCATTTTAATGCTTTTTAATGCTGTTCACCCGCACTATAACTCAGTAAACAGCCTGTCAGTTTCCCTTTTAAGGTTTGGTAAGTTATCATAAGGGACACTCTACAGCTTAACCAAAAAAATCCACCTCATCCCATCATATAGGAGATTGGAAAATGGTAGATGGAAAGCGTTATAGCTGGCTAAACACATTAAAGGACATCTGCAGCCTAAATACACTTATCCCCTATCCACAGGATAGAGGATAAGTGTTTGATCGCGGGGGGTGCGAACGCTGGGACACCCAGCGATATCCTGCATGTAGTTCTATGGGAGAGGCGGGAATGCAGCGTTCGTGACTCCCTGCCTCTCCCATAGAGCTGTATAGGGAGGGGGCGTACCGTCGAGAGATCGTGGTTGGACCCCCCCGCAATCAAACACTTATCCCCTATCCTGGGGATAAGTGTATTTAGGCTGCAGATGTCCTTTAAAGTTGGATGAACCCCTCCGGTTTCGACAGGATCGGCAAACCAACTAATATGGGTCTCCTGACTCCTTCCATCGGGAGAATGGCTGGGGTAAGAAGGAATCAGACATGTTGGATTTTAACTGCCTGATCCTTTTGTTCTTAAAAGGGTACTCCACAGGAATACATGTTTTTTTTTTTTATCAACTGAAGTCAGAAAGTTAAACAGATTTGTAAATTATTTCTATTAAAAAATCTTAATCCTCTAGTACTTATAGGCTTTTGTATGCTCCACAGGAAGTTCTATTCTTTTTGAATTTCCTTTCTGTCTGACCCCAGTGCTCTCTGCTGACACCTCTGTCCATGTCAGGAACTGTCCGGAGCAGGAGAGGTTTTCTATGGGGATTTGCTCCTGCTCTGGACAGTTCCTGACATGGACAGAGATGTCAGCAGAGAGCACTGTGGTCAGACTAAAAAAAGAACAAAGAACTCAATTTCCTCTGTAGTGTACAGCTGTTGAGAAGTACTGGAAGGATTAAGATTTTTTTAATAGAAGTATTTTACAAATCTGTTTTAACTGTCTGGCACCAGTTGATAAAAAAAAGAAAAATAAAGTTTTCCACTGGAGTAGTTCTTTAAGTAAGAACAGGGATTTGACCGGCCCAAAGGATAAAAGGATAGTCCTCCATGTAATTATTTGATGAACAGGTTATAAAAATTATGGAAAAAAGGGGTTGTCGTAGAACTAAATTATCATCCGGAAATAATTCCATGTGCTCCATTATTAATGTAGTCATCTCCTCTTCCATTGAGTCTCTAATGGGTTTTGTGGAATGATATACTCCTGTGTTGCAGAAATATGTAGCCGTTCTGGATTAACCAGTTTTACAGCCAAACCGCCGGCTGTTGTGGCACAGATACTTTTCTGTGACCTCCAGCTTACCCGGGGACATGGAAGAAACAAGGATGGATGTGTCTGGCTTTGGGAATCCAGCGATTTCTTTGCTGGAGCAGCTTTCCTGTAAAGAATGCGATCTGTGGGGGGCGTATATCCTGAAAACGTTCTCAGTAAAGAACGCTCCAAACCTACCTGCATGTATTGGGGAACAGCGCTTATGGCACCGAACACAAAAGTTCCTTACTTATTATGATCTGCTGTGCCGTTTTTCATAAATCTTTGTATTTATAGATATGCAAATAAGCCCCAATGAGGCCCCAAGTGCAACCGCGATGCCTGCCCACCACCTTCCATAACATCGCCTTTCATTATTGTCTATAACCCTGGTGGTCTTGGGCATTCATTGGTTAATGTCTATATCCATGGGGGTCTAGGGCTGTAATGGGTTAATGTCTGTATAGCTGGTGGTCTAGGGCTGTAATGGGTTAATGTCTATATCCCTGGTGGTCTAGGGCTGTAATGGGTTAATGTCTGTATCCCTGGTGGTCTAGGGCTGTAATGGGTTAATGTCTGTATCCCTGGTGATCTAGGGCTGTAATGGGTTAATGTCTATATCCCTGGTGGTTTAGGGCTGGGTCTTGGTTAATATCTTTCCCTTTTTGTCCCGTGCGCATCATCTCCAGCTGAGCTTCCCTGGATTGTTACAGCGCATGCCAAGATTTTTCGTGCTTGTGCTAAGTAGGAAGAAGAAGCCTGAATGACAGCAAAAAAAAAATAGGACCTGGAAGCAATACATTTATACCTGACCAGAGAAATACCTAACACAGATGCTTTCTTCATGTAACAGTGCCACACGTGCCAATAGGTTGTGCGTGGTATTGCAACTCGGCTCCTTCCACTTCAAAACAGCATCATTACACAATAGATTTATATGAGCCAAGTGTAGCCTAAAATAAAAAACTAATTATATGGACGATTATGAAATATCATTTACCATTATTAGGTAGATACTGTATGTTGCCAGCATTCTTAGGAAAATTTATAGAAAACCTTTTAAACTTCCGGCTGAATTACTAAGCAATTAAAGGAGTTATCCAGGAAAAAACTTTTTATATATCAACTGGCTCCAGAAAGTTAAAAAGATTTGTAAATTACTTCTATTAAAAAATCTTAATCCTTCCAGTACTTATGAGCTTCTGAAGTTAAGGTTGTTCTTTTCTGTCTAAGTGCTCTCTGATGACACGTGTCTCGGGAACCGCCCAGTTTAGAAGCAAATCCCCATAGCAAACTTCTTCTAAACTGGGCGGTTCCCGAGACGCGTGTCAACAGAGAGCACTTAGAAAAGAACAACCTTAACTTCAGAAGCTCATAAGTACTGAATTCCGTTCCGCTTGAAGAAAGAGCATGTTCATTCTTCAAGTGGAATCCGCTGGCAGAATTCAATTGAAGTCAATGGGAAAAAAAATTTACGCCCGAGATCGTTTCCGTGTGGAATTCGCGCGGAAAAATGTAGAAGAGACAACCCATGGAAAAAGGATGACACCCATTCTCCACCCCACACTCCACCCTTTTTTTTTTTACCCGTCAGCCACATCAACTTGTAATTTGTTTGTAGATTTTTTTCGGGACATTTTGGGGCTTATATAACACTTGCAGCTCTAATTTCTGACTAGCACAATCGTAAAATGGCCGATTTGGCCCTCCCACAAACCCTCCCCTTCCTTCTTCCCCCTTTCCGCGCGTAATTCCGCGCACATTTCCGCGCGAAATGAAATTTCGATTTTTCAGACATATATTTTTCTGCTTGAATTCCGACGTGTGAACGCACCCATTTCAGAGCGATCCTGGTGCTGTCATGTCCTGCCGCCGCTGTGCTGTCAGGGGAATGTCCGCATGGAAATTTTCGGTGCGGACATTGCCCGTGTGAACATAGCCTCACTGTCGGCATGACCCACCGTCCAGATATTTGTGGAAAACGCAATATGCTGGATTTTAAGTCCCCACCAGTACCTGTGCAGGAAATACTGCACTATCCCTTTTGAGGGGTTCTCCAAGTAATTAGTAAAAATCATCACCTATCCACAGGAAAGGGGGTAATTTTTTGATCACAGGGGGTCCGACTCCTGTGGCCCCCTTCACCCTACTCAACACCCCTTAATCCATAGTTTTTGGGGGAAATAAGGGTAGATTAGCAAAGAAATAAACTACACATTGGGGGAGATTTATCAAAACCTGTCCAGAGGAAAAGTTGCAGAGTTGCCCATAGCAACCAATCAGATCGCTTCTTTCGTTTCTCAGAGGCCTTTACAAAAATGAAAGAAGCGATCTGATTGGTTGCTATGGGCAACTCAGCAACATTTCCTCTGGACAGGTTTTGATGAATCTCCCCCTTTGAGTTGGACAAGGAGGCATGGCAGGATACTAACAATTAAAAAAAATTGTGCGTTCTTTTTTTTAATACTTTTCATATTTTTAAGTTTGCACATTATTTATGGTGAGACGATATTATAGGGATCCTAGTCATTTTTTATTTACTACCTGTCTACATATAGCAGAAAACATATAGCTTTCCATATAGCAGAAAAGAGAAGGACATATATCTGGCTTAGCCTGTCAACTCATAGCTCCACAGTAGTAATTTCTATCTATATATATATATATATATATATATATATATATATATAGCCAGTACAGTGATCCCTCAACTTACAATGGCCTCAACATACAATAGTTTCAACATATAATGGTCTTTTCTGGACCATTGTAAGATGAAACCAGACTCAACATACAATGTACAGACAGTCCAGATCTGTGATACCTGTCAATGGCCGGAAGAACCGACCAATCAGAACGGGTATTCACTGGTAAAACCCCTGTATTACTGAAGTGTATGCACTGACTGATGTCTGGTAGTGCCCCCTACAGTACAGGGAGGTATTGCATGTTCTGTACACTTTACCTGTTTACCTGTTACCTGCTCCTCTGGACACCAGGTGAGGGCGGCTCCATGTTACCTTTTTAGGACATTGTGTGTACTGTACAGGACCCTGAAGAAGCTCCTGTCCTCTACATAGACCAATGTTTCCCAAGCAGGGTGCCCCCAGCTGTTGCAAAGCTATAACTCCCAGCATGCCCGGACAGCCTTTGGCTGTCCGGGCATGCTGGGAGTTGTAGTTTTGCAACAGCTGGAGGCTCCCTGCATGGGAAACACTGACATAGACAGTGATTTACAGCTCTTACTTTTATATGTAAGGATTTGCTCTATCTATATTAGTTATTAGAGATGAGCGAACTTACAGTAAATTCGATTTGTCACGAACTTCTCGGCTCGGCAGTTGATGATTTATCATGCATAAATTAGTTCAGCTTTCCAGTGCTCCGGTGGGCTGGAAAAGGTGGATACATTCCTAGGAAAGAGTCTCCTAGGACTGTATCCACCTTTTCCAGCCCACCAGAGCACCTGAAAGCTGAACTAATTTATGCAGGAAAAGTCATCAACTGCCGAGCCGAGAAGTTCGTGACGAATGGAATTTACTGTAAGTTCGCTCATCTCTATTAGTTATGTACTTATTTTTGTTTCTTTTTCCTATTTTTGGATGACATTTTGGTGCCTTTAGAACCAATTACCAAGTTTCCATAGAGTTCTGGTCTCAACATACAATGGTTTCAACATACAATGATCGTCCCGGAACCGATTAATATTGTAACTTGAGGGACCGCTGTTTATATGCAGCACTGTCCAAATAGTATACAAGTGGTGCCAGCGTCAAAAACCTGATGGGGGTTTATCCAAGTAGATATCCAACAAAGAGGGCAGCACTCCTATTCCAACAAACATGAATTTATTCCATCATAACCAGTCAAGCAACGTTTCTGCTCCCTGAAAATGGCTCCATAGAGAGCAGAAACGTAGCTTGAATGGATATGATGGAATAAATTAACGTTTGTTGGAATTGGAGTGCTGCCTTCTTTGTTGTATATATATATATATATATATATATGTATATGTATGTGTGTGTGTGTGTGTGTGTGTGTATATGTATATATATATATATATATATATATATATATATTAGAAGAGTGACCCAATAGGTACCACAGAAGTACAACCATCAGGCTAAACCAGTGGTCCCCAAACTGTGGCCCTCCAGATGTTGCAAAACTACAATTCCCAGCATGCCTGGACAGCCTACGGATGTCCAGGCATGCTGGGAATTGTAGTTTTGCAACATCTGGAGGGCCACAGTTTGGGGACCACTGGGCTTGACAGTGTAGCTAAATGAGGTTGAGCTTCAATAGACGCAGCCAAAGGGTCTCCTAAAGACCACCCCTGCCCATATGCCCTACTAGTGTGGCAGCTCACAAGGACGGATTTCCAGATGATTATACTCTAAGGCAGTGGCCTCAAACTGTGACCCTCCAGATGATGCAAAACTTCAACTCCCATGCTGGCAGTTGAAGTTTTGCAACATCTGGAGGCCCACAGTTTGAGACCACTGCCCTAAGGCTTCATTCACATCTCGTTTTTGCAATACGGGTCCCGTATCCCGTTTCTGTACAAAAAACATATATCTCCAAACCGGACCAAAACGTATGCAACCGTATATGCCTCCTCACGTTTTTACACCGTATACGGTTCAAAAACGGATGTCCGTTTGCATACGTTTTAATACGTTTTCCTTGAAAAAAAACGGATACAGTTTTATGTTTGTCAACATTTTAAATAAAGTTCTTCTTTTTTTTTAATTGAATTTCCCCCCAAAAAAACACAAAAAAAAACAGTATTGTGCAAACCGGATGTAACCATACGCACACACGGTTCAATACGGTTACCATAGAACTCCATTTAAAAATAACTGTTATACAGTTATTATACAGTTTGGATACGGTTTTTTTCAACCAGACTTCAAACCGTAGTAGACTACGGTTTAGTGTGCGAAAAAAAACGCATACAACCGTAAATGAAGAAAAACGTACGCAACCGAATGCTACGGTTGTCAATGTAATGTAATGGAATGCATACGGTTTGGAATGCAGTTCAATACGTTTTTTTTTTTTTTGCTGAAACTGGATACGCCAACCGTATTGCAAAAACGAGATGTGAATGCAGCCTTAGGCATTAGTAGAGAACTGGTGAGTGCTATGGTGACTTGGGCCAGTTGACGGATGCAATGCTCACACATGGTGGAGACCAATCCATAGCCACGCACTTGCGCACCATTTCTTCCATCCAAACTGTGGAAAGCCATAAGTTAAAAGTACAAAAGAACGAAGTGACATGCAAGGTCCTTCTCTAGTAGGGACCCATCCAAACAGTTTTCGTTGATACCACCAGACAGGACCCAATGGAGCAGTAGGAAGGGCCTGAATCAAGATATGGAATTTGCGATGTCAGGTTATACATAGAAGCTGGGAGCTGTTTCAACTTTCCCCCAGTTGGCTCTGAACTTCACGCTGTCTATGGTGACCTATGTAAATAAGCTAATGACTTGCTCTGTTATAGGGCTCATTGATCAGTACTGTAGACCTCAACTCCAAGGACACTTTGATAATTCACCAACCCCTTAAAGGGGTACTCCACTGAAAAAACATTTTTAAAATCAACAGATGTTGCAAAACTGATTTGTAAATTACTTCTGTTTAAAAATCTTTATCCTTCCGGTACTTATCAGCTGCTGTATGCTGACAGGAAGTTCTTTTCTTTTTGAATTTCCTTTTTGTCTGACCAAAGTGCTCTCTGCTGACGCCTCTGTCCATATCAGGAACTGTCCAGAGTAGGATAGGTTTGCTATGAGGATTTGCTCCTACTCTGGACAGTTCCTAAAATGAACAGAGGTGTCAGCAGAGAGTACTGTGGTCAGACAGAAAGGAAATTCAAAAAGAAAATAACTTCCTGTGGAGCATACAGCAGCTGATGAGTACTGGAAGGATTAAGATTTTTAAACAGAAGTAATTTACAAATCTGTTTAACTTTCTGGCACCAGTTGATTTAAAAATAAATAAATAAATACAATGTTTTTCAGTGGAGTACCCCTTTAAACCATGTATGACATCTGAACTTGAGGAGAGAAGGCTGTATTTAGGTGTTAGAGCACCACACGGACTCTGTTAGTTGAGGGATATTCAAGTGGAAGCAAAACTGTAGAGTCCTTAGTGAGCACCATGGCTGGCTTTTTCATTCTCCGGATCGTTGGGGGTTCTGCAGGTTGGACCCCCACCAGTGCTGTATAAGTGGACAGGTCATCAATAGAGGTGAACAAATGTACAGTATTTCCTACTGAATCTAAGAAATCTTCTGTTGGTTTGTATTGTTTTGCAGCTTTTGTACATCTGTCTGTGTTTGCGCACATACGTCAGGCATGCAGTCACGCCACTTTGACATTTTGCAGAAAGAATCATCAAAGGATTTCTTAGATTCATGTTCGGGCAGAAAAAAAGGTTTTTGTTATTTTTTTATTTTTTTTTCTCCAAGAGCAACTTTAAAGGGGTACTCCGGCCCCAAGACATCATATCCCCTATCCAAAGGATAGGGGATAAGATGTCTGATCACGAGGGTCCCGCCGCTGGGTACCCCTGCAATCTAGCATGCAGCACCCACTTGTAAGTACTGCCGGAAGCGCTGGAGGCTCTCAGTCTTATGCCTCCCGACCACGGGGACGGAGTATCATGATGACTATTTTAGGGGAAACCCCCTAAGGGGAACCCTTAAACTAAGTACCTCCTAAAATTTAACTTTTATTTGTCCTATTAAAATATTAAAGTATATAATCTAATTAGTAAATGTGTGATTTTTCCTTATGGTGTGATCTACACCACTAATTATTTAAAATCACAGCCTCAAACCAGCTCCCATTGTAATGTTATAAGCAGTAACTGCAATTAATAGCAGAATTATTGTACAGCGATCATCATCTTTTGATATGATGATCTGTTTTTAGGGAGCTGTTAATGGCTGCTGCTTAAAAACTGCAAGCATTAGCCAGCGCCTCCAACGTTTCGCTGGCACCCCAGCTTCGTCAGGAAGGGCTGGTGGCTAGCTAGGGGATAAGATGTCTTGGGGCTGGAGTACCCCTTTAAGAATTGACAGTCTTCTTTTAAAGTATAGCATCTCATGGGAATCCTATAAAAAACCAAAGTAGTTGATGAGATTATGGTCTTGTACCCTCTAAGCAGCTCCTTATAAAGGGTACTGCTCTTGAAGGGGTATTCTAATCATTTTTAATCAACTGGTGGCAGAAAGTTAAAATAGATTTGCAAATTACTTCTATTTAAAAATCTTAATCCTTCCAGTACTTATAAGCTGCTGTATGCTCCAGAGGAAGTTGTGTAGTTCTATACAGTTACAGGCTACAGTGTTCTCTGCTGACACCTCTGTCCGTGTCAGGAACTGTCCAGAGCAGGATAGGTTTGCTATGGGGATTTGCTCCTGCTCTGGACAGTTCCTGACGCTGACAGAGGTGGCAGCAGAGAGCACTGTGGTCAGACTGGAAAGAACTACACAACTTCCTCTGGAGCATACAGCAGCTGATAAGTACTGGAAGGCTTAAGATTTTTTAAATTGAAGTGATTTACAAATCTGTATAACTTTTTGGCACCCGTTGGTTTAAAAAAAAAAAGATGGAGTACCCCTTTTAAAGTACCTACAGCAGCATGTGAAGAAATTAAGTGGTGTGTTGTCCCAAAGCCTTAGGGCTTATTCACATGGCCGTTGTGCTCTGGTAAAGGGAGCTCTGTCGCCCAGTCCGTTGGGAGGACGGGAGTTGAGTGGAGAAAAAATAATCCTACATGTATTTTTTTCCCGCTCAACTCCTGTAAAATACCGGACACCATTCCAGCTCCTATTCAAGTCAATGGGATCCGTCAGGACCCAGCTGTGTCAGTTGCTCTCAGACCCGTTCTAGGTCCGTTCGGTGCAAAAAAAAAGAGCCAGACTGACCCAGAAGAGGTAGGAGCACAACAGCAGTGTGGACCTAGCCTTAGTCACACACTCCACATTTTTCAGTATTTTGGATCAGTATGATTGTAAGCACAAGGGAAATATAAGGAAAGGTTTATTTTCTGCATCCATTCCTGATTTTGACTTCCAAATACTGATGCAAAAAGTGTCCAGATAACAAAGTGTTAATACGGCCTTATTCACCAGCCTCTTGGTTTGTCAGGAATCTAGCCATAGGCATAATATAGCAGCATGCCAAACATCTATAAGTGGCTGCTTTAATTCGTTGCATGTAATCTTTTTTTTATTACTTTCGGTGCCTATTATCTCCAATATAAAAATGAGCTTTTGGCTTAAAATCCAAGTAGGCCGCAGGGGTAGAATTGCTTGTGTAACAGTTGTATTTTTGGATTCATGAAGATCTACTTTTTTTTTTTTTTTCTGAAACTCTTAAAGGGGTACTCCACTGGCCAACATTTGGAACATTTACCGTATTTTTTGCTGTATAAGGCGCACTTTTTTTTTCCCCAAAACTGGGGGGGAAAAGTTGGTGCGTCTTATACCACAAATACACATTAAAACCCTGTCCTATCGCGGCGGCCGGGACCCGCGGATAATATAGGACATCACCGATCGTGATGATGCCCTGTATTAACCCTTCAGACGCGGCAATCAAAGCTGACCGCCGCGTCTTAAGTGAAAGTGAAACTAACCCGGCTGCTCAGTCGGGCTGTTCGGGACCTCCGCGGTGTTAATCACGGCATCCCGAACAGCTTACAGGACACCGGGAGGGACCTTACCTGCCTCCGGTGTCTGCTCCGTGCCGGGATCCCCTTTGGCTGTCGGGGCATGCTGGGAGTTGTAGTTTTGCAACAGCTGAAGGCACCCTGCTTGGGAAACACTGGTCTAGGAGCTCCATCTAAACATGTAGTATTAGAAAATGTGGTATTTTTTGCATTAATTGGTAGTCCTGTCCTACAGCCCCTCATTGTTAAAAACGTTGGACCCCCGCAGTGCACGCATACAGCTTTCGGAACTAAATACAGTGATCCCTCAACTTACAATAGTTTCAACATACAATGGTCTTTTCTGGACCATTGTAACTTAAGATGTCAGATCGCCGGGATCCCGCTGCTGGGGACCCCGGGGATTGCTGCTGCAGCACCCCGCTATCATTACTGTGCAGAGCGAGATTGCTCTGCACGTAATGACGGGCAATACGGTGGCCGTAGCATCGTTACGCCTCGGCTCCGCCCCTCGTGATGTCACGGCCCGCCCCGTCAATACAAGTCTATGGGAGGGGGCGCGGCGGTCGTCACGCCCCCTGCCATAGACTTGCATTAAGGGGATGGGCCGTGATGTCATGAGGGGCGGAGCCATGACGTCACGCTGCTCCGGCCCCTGTATCGCCCGTCATTACGCACAGAGCGAACTCGCTCTGTGCAGTAATGATAGCGGGGTGCCGCAGCGGGGATCCCAGGGCTCCCCAGCAGCGGGACCGCGGCGATCTGACATCTTATCCCCTATCCTTTGGATAGGGGATAAGATGCCAGGGGCGGAGTACCCCTTTAATATTGTGACTTGAGGGACTACTGTATCCGAACGCTGGCCAGTGGAGTACTCCTTTTAAATTTTGAATGGCCTAGGACTTGTGTAGCTGTGGGTTTTCCTAATACTAGATAAAGAAATATATTAGGTTATGTTTGTCTCTGTTTTCTGGCCCTGAATGGAGCCTCCAATGCAAACGTGAACAAGACCAAACTCACAGGGTATATCCTCTTACAGTTTTACGTATAGAATTAAAGTGCATAAAAAGTTGAATTACTTGGTAAATACATTACTTATCTGTCCTATCTAAGGCTGCATTCACACCACGTTTTGTACATACGGGTGCCGGATCCGGTGGGGGAGGGGCAAACCGGGCGTTCCCGTACCCCAGCCGGATCAGCCCGTGACTCCATTTACTTTAATGATCCGATCGGAGTCAAACGGTGACTCCGGTCGGCTCAGTTTTGACCCATATGCGGTTTCCTGACCGGACCTAAAACCGAAGTATACTACGGTTTTAGGTCCGGTCAGGAAACCGCATACGGGTCAAAACTGAACCTCCCAGCATTAATTGTCCATACAGAGCTTTTTTCTATGCAGTTAGAATTTTGGGATACTATTACGGTGGATTGTCCACCTGGAACATTTCCGTCCGGACACTCCGCAGACAGTGGGTGCCGGCAGGACTTACTAGCACTAGGACCACTCGTAAATGCGCCATCTCCATAGTCAGCAATGCTTTTCCGAGCAGAATCTGCAGAAAGAATTGACATTTCAATTCTTTCTGCCGAGGCCGAAATCGAAATTTCTGTGGCAGATAATTCCACCGTGTGCATGGTGCGGCATGATCACATTGAAAACAATGGGACTCTGCTGCAACAGAATTTCTGAGTTTAATCTTTCCGCTGGAAGGCTGTCCGGGCATGCTGGGAGTTGTAGTTTTGCAACAGCTGGGGGCACCCTGCTTGGGAAACACTGGCTTAGGGTGCATTCACACCACGTTTTTGCAATACAGTTCCCGTATACGTTTTCTATGGGAAAATTGTATGGAAAACCGCATGCATTGACTCTGCATTGAAAACCGTATGACAAAAGATGCATCAGGTTGTGTCCGTTTTGCATCCTGTACGGTTTTGTCAGTTTTTTTTTCCTCGTACCCAAAACCGTAGTCGATCACGGTTTTTGAACCAGGTGAAAAATTGTATTAAACCGTATATGTTTTTTTGTACGGTTCCATTAAAAAAAACATATGCAACCGTACAGAAAACCGTGCCCATAGACTTCCCATTCAAAACCATGCAAACCATACGGTTTTTTACTTTTTTTTTCCGGACAGAAAACCGTGGCCTACCACGGTTTTTGGTCCGGGTGAAAACTGTATTAAACTGTATTCGTTTTTTTTTTTTAACATGGGAGTCAATGGGAACTGTACAGAACTGTATGTGCGTACGGTTCCATCCGGTTTTCACCATACGGTTTTTGACTTTGCACAGATTTTTCTTGGAATTTCAATCAAACAAGTGAAACTTTATTCAAAATGGAGTGAAAAGTTAAAAACGTATACGTTTTTTCTTAAAAAACTGATGCAACCGGACATCATTTTTTAAACCGTATACGGTTTTTAACTTTATACGGGTTTAAATTTGTACACATGTTTTGATACAGTTTTAGTCCGGTTTTGAGGAATCAGTTTTTCATCGAAAACCTGATACGGGAACTGTATTGCAAAAACGTGGTGTGAATGCAGCCTTAGAGGGCACAAGATTGTTTAAGGTTTCCAGTGTCGTGAATGGAACGAAATACTGCAAAGTTTATACAAATCAACTTCTCTACATACGTGAAAAGAATAGTAAGGCCGGGTTCACACTACGATTTTCAAATACGGTAACCGTATACGGTTTTCTGCAAAAAAACTTATACGACCGTATCCGAAAACGTATGCATAAAGCATCCATTGTAAACCGTATTCCAAATGTTGTATACGGTTGCATCCGTTTTGCCTCGGATACGGTTTTGCCGATTTTTCAACCGTAGGCAAAAACGCTGTCGACCACGTTTTTGCCTCCGGTTGGAAAACCATATGCAAACCGTATGCGGTTCTTTTAACATTGTTGTCTATGAGAACCGTACACAGAATTTCAGAATACGGTTGCACACGGTTTTTCTAATCCGTTTTTTGGAGTTGACACATGCGCAGAAGGAATTTCAATAGAACAATAGTAACTTTATTAAATTGCTTGAAAACATATTCCAACAAAATAGCAAAACCGTTGGCAAAAACGGATGCAAACGGATAGAACCGTACATACGTTTTGGAACCGTCTACGGGGAAAAACCGGATTTGGAGTCATACGGTTGTATACGATTGCATACGGTTTTTGCCATACGTTTTTTAGCGGAAAACCGTATACGGTAACCGTATTTGAAAAACGAAGTGTGAACCCAGCCTAACTGTGGGGAAGATTTATCACAACCTGTCCAGAGGAAAAGTTGCTGAGTTGCCCATAGCAACCAATCAGATCGCTTCTTTCATTTTTGAAAAGGCCTCTGAGAATGAAAGAAGCGATCTGATTGGTTGCTATGGGGCAACTCAGCAACTTTTCCTCTTGACAGGTTTTGATAAATCTCCCTGTGTGTGTCTTCTTATTTCACTAAATTTATTTAGTTTTATCTCAGTGGGGGAGATTTATCAAAACCTCTGCAGAGGAAAAGTTGCCCAGTTGCCCATAGCAACCAATCAGATCGCTGCTTTCATTTTGCAGAGGCCTTGTTAAAAATGAAAGAAGCGATCTGATTGGTTGCTATGGGCTACTCAGCAACTTTTCCTCTGGACAGGTTTTGATAAATCTCCCCCAGTGTGTTCCAACCAGGGTGCCTCCAGCTGTTGCAAAACTATAACTCCCAGCATGCCCGGACAGCCTTCGGCTGTCCGGGCATGCTGGGAGTTGTAGTTTTGCAACAGCTGGAGGCACCCTGGTTGGAAAAAAACAGTTTTATCTCCTTATGCCAAAGTGAACGACGACGCCTGTGGCCACCAACTTGGGATTTGTCACCCAGCTTTCCCAGACTCCTGAGTGACGTTGATACATACGTTATATATTGTGGCCTTACCGGCGAACATATGTCAGGAGGAGGTATTACTAAGAAACACCTTGGCTGCTCTATGACTCTCTCAGGAGTCTGGAGTGCTCACTCACACTCGAGTGAGGTCCTGTAGTTTGTTCCCTGCGTTCAGATACGCAATGGTATTTTGCAGCCGGTAATCTCTGTAGAGCGAATCTGGCTCGGAGGGAGAGGTTACTATAGGACATTGCTCTCTGCCCATTTTTCTGCAGTTCTGCTTTGGTTACTAAGATCCTGAACAAAAAGGGCCTGATGTTCGGCAGCCTGCTTAACCCGTTCACTGCCGGCATGCTCCGCCACGCTTATTCTTTTATTACATAAAGACATTTGTGGAAAAGTTCTCACGCTGTGGGCTCACAGGGGTGGGGGGGTTACGGGCAATGCTAGCGGATCTGTGCCTTATTTTAGGAATAAAAAGGCACCCTGGGGTGATAAATCGCAGCGGTTTATAGTGAAAAATCAACTTACAATTTAGAATAGTTTTGTAAAAATGTCACTTTACTTCCAGCTTTTGTTCTTCGTTCAATTCTAAAGCTTAAAGGGGTACTCCACTAGCTGGTGTTGCATAATTCTAGCGAACTTGGTGCTGATGAAGACTTCCAATTCTGTCATTGCAGTCCTTAAAGGGGTACTCCGGTGAAAACCTTTTTTCTTTTAAATCAACTGGTGGCAGAAAGTTAAACATATTTGTAAATTACTTCTATTAAAAAAATCTTAATCCTCCCAGTACTTATTAGCTGCTGAATGCTACAGAGGAAATGTCCTTTCTTTTTGGAACACTGATGACATCACGAGCACAGTGCTCTCTGCTGACATCTCTGTCCATTTTAGCAACCGTGCATAGCAGATGTATGCTAAGGGCAGCATGGTGGCTCAGTGGTTAGCACTGCTGCCTTACAGTGCTGGGGACTTGGGTTCAAATCCCACTAAGGACAACAATAAATAAAGCGTTATTATTCTTATAATAACGTCAGCAGAGAGAACTGTGCTCGTGATGTCATCAGAGAGCATTCCAAAAAGAAAAGAATTTCCTCTGTAGTATTCAGCAGCTAATAAGTACAGGAAGGATTAAGATTTTTCGATAGAAGTAATTTACAAATATGTTTAACTTTCTGCCACCAGTTGATTTAAAAGAAAAAAGGTTTTCACCGGAGTACCCCTTTAAAACCTCTAGCTACGCAACATTTATCCCAGCTCCCATAATGTCCTGATAACAGGAAACGCATATGAGTCTGAATTAACCCCTTAAGGACTCAGCCCATTTTGGCCTTAAGGACGCAGACAATTTTATTTTTACGTTTTAATTTTTTCCTCCTCGCCTTCAAAAAATCATAACTCTTTTATATTTTCATCCACAGACTAGTATGAGGGCTTGTTTTTTTTTGCGCGACCAGTTGTCCGTTGTAATGCCATCACTCACGTAACCATAAAATGTATGGCGCAACCAAAAAAATACTATTTGTGTGGGGAAATTAAAAAGAAAACCGCAATTTTGCTAATTTTGGAAGGTTTCGTTTTCACACCGTACAATTTATGGTAAAAATGACATGTGTTCTTTATTCTTTGGGTCAATACGATTAAAATGATACCCATGATAATATACTTTTCTATTACTGTTGCGCTTAAAAAAAATCACAAACTTTTCAACCAAATTATTACGTTTAAGTTCCCCCTATTTTAAAGACCTATAACTTTTTCATTTTTCCGTATAAGTGGTGGTATGAGGGCTCATTTTTTGTGCCGTGATCTGTACTTTTTATTGATACCATATTTGCCTATATAAAACTTTTAATAAATTTTTTATAATTTTTTTTGGAATAAAATGTAATAAAAAAGCAGCAATTTTGAACTTTTTTTTTTACGTTCACGCCGTTCACCGTATGGTATCATTAACATTTTATTTTAATAGTTCAGATATTTACGCACGCGGCGATACCAAATATGTATATAAAATATTTTTTTAACACTTTTTGGGGGTAAAATAGGGAAAATGGGGCAATTTACGTTTTTATTGGGGTAGGGGGTTCCATAGGGGACTATTTAAAGCAATCATTCGATTGCTAATCCTGTTCAGTGCTATGTATAGGACATAGCACTCATCAGGGTTATCGGTCATCTTCTGCTCCCGTCTGCGGGAAGACAGATCAGAGCAGAAGACTCCTGGAAGACAGCGGAGGCAGGTGAGGGGACCTCCGGCTGCCGTGCTGGATGATCGGATCGCCGCGGCAGCGCTGCGGGCGATCCGATCATCCAATTAAGTGACCACGATGCTGCAGATGCCTTGATCTGTATTGATCACGGCATCTGAGGGGTTAATGGCGGACATCCGCGGGATCGCGGATGTCCGCCATTACCGGCGGGTCCCTGGCTGCGATCAACAGCCGGGACCTGCCGCGCATGATCCGGGCATCGCTTATGCTTAGGATGTAAATGTACGTCCTGGTGCGTTAAGTACCACGTCACCAGGACGTACATTTACGGCGTTCGTCGTTAAAGGGGTACTCCACTGGAAAACATTTTATTACATTTTTTTTTAAATCAACTGGTGCCAGAAAGTGAAACAGATTTGTAAATTACTTCTATTAACAAATCTTAATCCTTCCAGTACTTATCAGTTGCTGGTATTATCCACAGGAAGTTCTTTTATTTTTGAATTTCCTTTCTGCCTGACCACAGTGCTCTCTGCTGACACTTTAGGAACTGTTCAGAGTAAGAGAAAATCCCCATAGAAAACCTATCCTGCTCTGGACAGTTCCTAAAATGAACAGAGGTGTCAGCAGAGAGCACTGTGGTCAGGGAGAAAGGAAATTCAAAAAGAAAAGAACTTCCTGTGGATCATAACAGCAGCTGATAAGTAATGGAAGGATTAAGATTTTTTAATGGAAGTAATTTACAAATCTGTTTCACTTTCTGGCACCAGAAAAAAAAAAAAAAATGTTTTCCAATGGAGTACGCCTTTAATTCCGACTCATACGCCTTTCCTGTTAGCAGGGCATTATGGGAGCTGGGATAAATGTTGCGTAGCTAGAGGTTTTAAGGACTGCGATGTCAGAATCGGAAGTCTTCGTCAGCACCAAGTTCGCTAGAATTATGCAACACCAGCTGTCATGTGCATGGGAGTCCTATAAAAGAGGTGTTCTGGGGCTCGCCTATCTTTAGGATAGGGGGCAGTGTTTCCCAACCAGGGTGCCTCCAGCTGTTGCAAAACTACAACTCCCAGCACGCCCCGACAGCCAAAGGCTGTCGGGGCATGCTGGGAGTTGTAGTTTTACAACAGCTGAAGACACCCTGGTTGGGATACACTGGTCTTGGAGCTCCATCTAAACATGTAGTATTAGAAAATGTGGTATATATATATATATATTTTATTGCAGTAATTGGTAGTCCTGTCCAACAGCCCCTCATTGTTAAAAACTTTGGACTCCTCTTAAATTAAGATAAAGCCAGCTATACACACCAGATGACTCTCAACACCACCCAACCCACCGGACCGGCTGACCATCCCATATATAGGGTGCTCTCCAGATTCCCCGACTTTGCCCAGTCTTTTTGTTCTCAGAAAGATAAGCCACCAAAAGAGGAGTCTGGCAGCAGCTTATCCCACCTCTCTCCATTAAAAACGCTTGTGTGCTCAACCAAAGTGTGCATGTATGTGTATGAGCAATACTGCAAGATGACTTTTGGGTTAGCATTTGTTGGTTAAAATCTATCTAAAGTATATAACCAGCATAACACAGGCCTAAAGTAGCTAAAGAGATGCATCCTTACAGACCAGACCATGCCTAGTTCCCCTTTAAAGGGGCATTCCAGGAAAACACTTTTTTTTTTTTTTTTTTATAAATCAACTAGCTCTAGAAAGTTAAACAGATTTTTAAATTACTTCTATGAAAAAAATTCTAATCCTTTCATTTATTATCAACTGCTGAAGTTGAGTTGTTGTTTTCTGTCTGACAACAGTGCTCTCTGCTGACATCTCTGCTTGTCTCCGGAACTGCACAGAGTAGAAGAGGTTTGCTATGGGGATTTGCTTCTAAACTGGGCGGTTCCCGAGACACGTGTCATCAGAGAGCACTTAGACAGAAAAGAACAACTCAACTTCAGCAGCTCATAAGTACTGGAAGGATTACGATTTTTTAACAGAAGTCATTTACAAATCTGTTTAACTTTCTGGAGCCAGTTGATATATATAAAATAAAAAGTTTTTACTGGATAACCCCTTTAACTACTGTTTTAGAGGAGCTTAGTTCTTGTCTCTGTACACAGTCGGCACGGAATCATAATCTAGTGCTGTGGGGAACTGAGGAAATATAGCAGATCCCAGCGCTGCGCTCGCTCTGACCGCGTGTATCGGAGGTTACTGCATTGCCTAATGTCATACAATTGAGGAAGATATTATTCAGGCCATTGGTCACAGTGCATTGTCAAATTATATGAATCATCTATAGCTTCCTCCGAATCCTTCAGTCATGCCATGTTACACAGAGGAGCCCTGACACCAGGATTTTTAGTCTCAAGCTTTAACCCTATACAGTAATTGAAATGATTAAAAATTTATATATATGTATATGTGTGTGTATGTGTGTGTGTGTATATATATATATATATATATATATATATATAGCAAAAAAATGGAAGAGAGCGGCACTCCAGCATTCAGTGAAAACCCAGTGTGGGTGTATTTATTCACACATCTGCAATACACGCGACGTTTCGGCCCGTCAATAGAGCCTTTCTCAAGCAAGTGCTTGAGAAAGGCTCTATTGACGGGCCGAAACGTTGCGTGTATTGCAGATGTGTGAATAAATACACCCACACTGGGTTTTCACTGAATGCTGGAGTGCCGCTCTCTTCCATTTTTTTGCTACATTTACTTGGGGCCTGGGTCTGACCCTGGACCTGAGCACCCACGTGGATCTTAGAATCCTTAACTACAGCCACGCATGGTGCTCCTTCGTCTCCATTTTATTCTATATATATATATATATATATATATATATATATATATATATATATAATCCAAATCCAAATTATAACTATTTATATATAAATATTTATCTAAAAATATATCTCCAAATTGAAATCATTTGATTATATACTTTCTTTGGAAGGGACATACAAGATCATATATCCCGATCACTTCATTGCAGTAATGGCGCATAGAGAAGGTAAGTATTATAGAGATTTTTCTGGATTAGAATAAAAGACGTCAACCAGCGCCACTCTTGCCAATGGTCTTTGACTGGTATTGCAGTTCAGTTAAATAGGACCGAGCCATAATGTCAGAAATAGCTTTTTATTTTGTATTTGTTTAGCAGAAGTTTACCCGAAACGGATCAAGTGATCAGATGGGAGCTTAGGGGGGGTGTCTGTCAGCAAGGTTTTTTGACAGTTTCTAATGACAACCAGTGGAATTGAAATCAAAAACTGTCTTGTGTTGCCCATAGCAACCAATCACAGCGCAGCTTTCGTTTCTTCACAAACTGTCATAGAATTAAAGCTGAGCTGCGATTGGTTCATAGTTCTGGTTTTCACATCCTCAACATATTCAAATATTATGTGTATATTGTATTGACCATTTCTATAGTTGACTTAGATAATCACCTTTTATTGTTAGTCTAATAATCGTGTTAACCTGTTCCATACACTCACTGATGATTTCCATGTCCTCGTACAGGTGGAGATGTCCCTACTACAGCAGTGCTACAAGGACTTGTCCTCACAGATAAACCTCATCCTGCTGGAGAGGCTGTGGTATGTGATGCTGGAGCAGTTCCTCATGAAGTATGTATGGAGCGCGTCCGGCCTCGTCATGGTAGCCGTGCCCATCATCACCGCCACTGGATATTCTCAGAGTGGTAAGGAACTGGTCAGGGGTGGGGCTAGGATCCAAAAAGATCAGGGGCACAAGGCATGGGTTCTGCTCCCACCACCAGAAAATATATGGAAGACAGAATAGTTATAAAACAATAAAAACGTATTTGTATGTTTATCAACATATCTATTAATAATACAGTCCTGTATGATAGACACCAACGAATCCGGAGAGACCCTATTAACTTTAGTGGGGCCCTCCAGGTTTCTGTCTGGTATCTGTCATTTTGCAGAATTCTAACAGGGCAAAAAAATATACTCTGTGGAGCATGTTTTGTTTGTCCCATTACTTAATGGAGTAGTGTGGTGAAAGATAACTTGGGATAGGGGATAAATTATAGATCGCGGGGGGGAGGGTCTGACCGCTGGGACCACCCGCGCAATCTCTGCTGTAGTCTGCTGGAAGGGGACGTGCCGACCCCTGCAAGGAGCGGCGGCCGACACACCCCCTCCATATATCCCATAGAGATACATGGAGGGGGCATGTCGGCCACGGTTTCCTGTGGGGGTTGGAACGGCCACTTCCGGCAGACTGCCAGGGCCCAGTTCAGGAGATAGTGGGGGGTTCCAGCGGTCGGACCCCCCGCGATCTATAACTTATCCTCTATACAAAGTTATCTTTCACTACACTACTCATTTTAAAGCGCAAGTTTCAGGCCAGTACAATCTTCTGCTCCAGTGTGGGGAGACGCAGGCCATATTGGGAGATACAGTTGCTGAGGGATCTGTACCATGCTCACCAAAGTTCTGCCATTTTCGGATGAACGGGACTTTTTGCACAGAATTTTGCTGGGCGCCTTATGGTTGCTTCGGCATCTGTACAGCCCAGCATGGCCTGCAAAACTAAATCTGTGACAAAGGCCCAGAACAGAGCCCCTGATGTAGATGTGAACAGTGCCTAACAATGCCACCACAAGGGCCAATATAACCAAACATATCATCATACAACCCCCTGGCACCCTGCAGGGTATAATCTCATCATTACATTGTTAGTACGGGTGAAAAAAGACACATGTCCATTAAGTTCAACCAAGGAGGGAAAGGCTATGGGTGAATGATCTAACTGTAGGCCTGATATATACTATTGAAGGGGTACTCCACTGCCCCATGACATGACATCACAACCATGCCCCCACGTGATGTCACGTCATACCCCCTCAATGCAAGTCTACTAGAGGGGGCGTGGTGGCTGCCAAAGCCGCCTCCCATAGACTTGCATTGAGGGGGCTTGGTCTGACGTCACGAGGGGCTTGATCTGACGTCACGAGGGACTTGGCCATGACGTCACGACCCCTGCACCCACAACAACATTTTGTTCAGAACACTGGGGCAGTGGAGTACCCCTTTAAGTCCAGTGACTCACAGGTGACGTCTTCTCAGACCAGAGTTGCCCTCTTGCCTTTTTCTTCTCTATGCGGCCCAAACTGCCTTGACATTTTTTCCCTTCCACAACTTGTCTCTACAGAGTTTTGTGCTCTTAGTGTTACAGTATATATTCTCTTTATTGCCTAACAAGCATTATGAATTCCTTCATTTTGATTGTAGCTTGGAGGAATAAAAATCAAGTTTTCAGGCGCTGATCAGATGCAGTAGATAAGTAAGGACCCAAGGTTATTGTCCAAAAAGCTGATTTATTAGCACAACGTAACGCGTTTCTGGTCCGAAATGGACCCTTCGTCAGACAGGTGCATACCGGTAGGTATGCACCTGTCTGACGAAGGGTCCATTTTGGACCGGAAACGTGTTACGTTGTATTAATAAATCAGCTTTTTGGACAATAACCTTGGGTCCTTACTTGTCTACTGCATCTGATCACCCCCTGAAAACTTGATTATTAATCCTTCAAGCATTTTCCACCGGACCAGTGTCCCTGATTCTGGACAAGCTACGGCTGCAGATCGGAGCATCATATAAAACCAGACGTCTACTGAGGTATTGTGCTCTTAGCACCACCCTATATGGTAAAATCGCTTATCATTGTTGTTTTTTAGCCTTGACATATTACACTAGGGGCACGTATCCCCCCTTTTTTTTTTCCCCTGCGTATTCATTTTGATTGTAGGGTGTTGTGAAAGGTGCACATTATATAACTGACTGCAGCCAGCTTCTTGACTTTCTTATTTCTCGCCCCAAGACTCAGAGGAAGTGAAGAGAGCAGCAATGGAAATGAAAGAAGAGGAACTAGTAAGCGAACGCGCCGAAGCCTTCACCACTGCAAGGAACCTGCTGACCGCAGCGGCTGACGCCATAGAGAGAGTAATGTCCTCCTATAAAGAGGTGAGTCACATGTCATCAAACTGATCCAGTCAAAACTCATCTGACTGATTCATATTCTTGTCCACGGGGACCTTTATTATAGTAGGTAAGGATACATTGTTCAGCTATTTCTGAGCAGTTGTCACTTCCCCTCATCCACTGTCAGCAGCTCGGACAACAGACATTATTCACCATGATGTGGCTACATAGTATAGCAGGTTATATCAGATGTTGTGTTAGAGCAGCATTTCCCAGCTAGGGTGCCTTCAGCTGTCCGGACATGATGGGAGTTGTAGTTTGGCCACAGCTGGAAGCACCCCCGTTGGGAAACACTGTGTTAGAGAGAAGAGTGATTAATTGTTACTATAAAGACAGTAGTGTGCTTGGTGGTCACTGGTGACAGGCGCCTTCCAGCACATTGATCAACACAGATCAAGTGGGGGGACCTCTATATGTCATGTAACGGCCAGCCCTGGCTCTACCGTTACTAGGGATGAGGACTTTTAGGGGGACTCCAGTGGCAAACATTTATTTATAAATCAACTGGTGCTAGGATTTGTAAATTACTTCTATTTAAAAATTTTAATCCTTCCAGTACTTATCAGCTGCTGTATAATACAGAGGAAGTTCTTTTCTTTTTACATTTCTTTTCTGTCTGACCCCAGTGCTCTCTACTGACAACTCTGTCCATGTCAGGAACTGTCCAGAAAGGGACAATTCCCCATAGCAAACCTCTCCTGCTCTGCACAGTCCCTGACATGAACAGAGGTGTGTTGGCAGAGAGCACTGTGGTCAGACAGAAAAGAAATTCAAAAAGAAAAGAATTTCCTCTGTATTATACAGCAACTGATAAATACTGGAAGGACTAAGATTTTTAAATAGAAGTAATTTGCAAATCTGTTTAACTTTCTGGCACCAGTTGATTTAAAAAAAAAAAAAATGTTTTCCACCAGAGTACCCCTTTAATACTGTCGGTCTGAGGCCAAAAAAAGGTCCCAGAGTTGTCCAGTATAAGCCCAATGTACTTGTACAGGTTGTAATGTCATATTTTGCAGTGAAAGAAAAAAAGTTTTAAAGTTCCCTAATAGGACTATAAAAAAATAATTTACAAATTATTATTTTTTTTTTTACTCAACAAAATGACAATGTAGAAAATACAATAAACGCACATAACAGAGAAAACTGAGTTTTAATATCCCGGCCGCAGCTGCTGAACAGTCAGAGAGGCGGCGGGCTCTTCTCCCGGGCTCCCTGAGGATTGACAGCTCTAGCGGTTTTCTGACTGGATGCTAAAGCTGTCAATCATTGGTGACTGTTCCTCAGCTGCGGCCGGGACATTAAAACACTGTTTTCTCGGTCATGCACAGTGCATGACTAATAACAAAGGTTTGTGCGCTCTCTGATTCCCGGTGGCTATTTAGGGCTGTCACCAGTTTTGCTGCTGCTACGGTTAATAGAAGTGTCTGGTTTAGATCCCTCTACACGTTGGGCGTCCTGTTGTCACGAGCTCAGGCGCGTGTTTGTTATCTCCATGAAAGCTCAATGTAAATTCATTTTATTTTTAATTTTTTTAAAGAAAACGGTCCTCCCATTCACCCACACTAAACCCAATACACCGTAATAAATAAAAATTTATAAAAAAACTAAATAAAAAAAACCAATACACCGGGTTATAGTGCGGGTGAACAGGAGACCGATGCAGGGTCTCTGACTTGTATACTTTAAATCCAGACGTCTGGTCCCTCTGAAGATGGGCTTCTATCTGCGCTGAATTGCGCACTGGAGGCGGGCCCGCCGGCTGAATTTGAATATTCATGATTGTTGGTCACGTGAGCGCTCACGTGACCAGCGACCTTGAATATTCAAATACAGCCGGTGGGCCCACCTCCAGTGCGCAATTCAGCGCAGATAGAAGCCCATCTTCAGAGGGACCGGGCGCTGGACTGAAGGTATGTATATTAGTCAGAGACCCCTCATCGGTCTCCTGTTCAGCCGCACTATAAGCTTTTTTCTATTTCATTTTTTTAAATTTTTATTTATCACGGTGTATTGGGTTTAGTGTGGGTGAATGGGATGACGGTTTTCCTTTAAAGGGGTACTACCGTGCTGACAACTTATCCCCTATCTACTGCTGGGGACCCCCGCGATCTCGCACGCAGCACCCCGCTGTCATCAGGCCCCGGAGCGAACATCCCATGTGACGTCACGCTCCGCCCCTCAATGTAAGTCTATGGCAGGGGGCGAGACAACTATCTTGCCCTGTGCCATAGACTTGCATTGAGGGGCGGAGCGTGATGTCACACGGGGTCGGAGCTGTGACGTCACGATCACCAGCCCCGTCATCAAACCCAGAGCGGATGTTCGCTCCGGGGCCTGATGAGAGCGGGGTGCTGCGTGCGAGATCTCGGGTGTCCCCAGCGGCAGGACCCCGCGCGATCAGGCAACTTATCCCCTATCCTTTAGATAGAGGATAAGTTGTCAGCACGGTAGTACCCCTTTAACGTATTACCCAAGATAGGTGATCTATTAGAAGAAAACGTTGGAGGAAAAGGGTCCCTTTAGTGTACATTAAAACTCTCTAAATTCAAGTGATCTCCAAACAAGATATTTTACAATGGTTTTCAAAGCCTGAAGCTGCACTACTGCCAGGTTGTGATTGTTGTCATGCAAATTGTAGTGGTAGAGACCTGTGTGACTCCAGATCACCCTATACCCTGTACATCAATATCTACATTCTGCCTGGTGTCGGTAGTGGCAGCTTTGTGTGCATATGTGAGGACATTGATGTATTTAGGGATTTAAAACCACGTATTGTCTACCTGTGAGGTATTAGAGGAAGCTGTGTTGTCATGTCTGTCAGTAGTGCAGCCTCAATTGTTGGCCTGTAATGTAGAGGATTTCTTTTAATGTTCACTTGTATACCAAATGCCTATTTTCCCTTCTCTTTCACGAGTGTTCATTGATTTCTCTGGTTGTTGTTGTCCTCCGTTAGCTCACCATGCGCCATTATTATTGACAGGTGACTGAACTGGCCGGTTACACAGCTCGGGTTCATGATATGTTCGAGGTCTTTGAGGATGTGCAGAAAGGTGTCTACAAACGTCCCGGAGAATTTGAAGGAGGTAATCCCAAGGAAAGTGATGTCATTCAACATGGGGTTCGCATTGAAGGGCCCCTGGAGATAAAAGGTAAGAAAACATACACTTTGGAAAATCTAAATAACATCTCCTTAAAGGGGTACTCCGGGGGGGAAACTTTTCTTTTTTAAATCAACTGGTGCCAGAAAGTTAAACAGATTTGTCAATGGCTTCTATTTAATAATTTTAATCCTTCCACAACTTATTAGCTGCTAAATACTACAGAGGAAATTATTTTCTTTTTTGATTTCTTTTTTGTCTTGTCCACAGTGCTCGCTGCTGACACCTCTGTCCATGTCAGGAATTGTCCAGAGTGGGAAAAAATCCCTATAGCAAACATATGCTGCTCTGGACAGTTCCTAAAATGGACAGAGGTGTCAGCAGAGAGCTCTGTGGACAGACAGAAAAGAAATCCAAATAGAAAAGAATTTCCTCTATAGTATTTAGCATCTAATATGTACTGGAAGGATTAAAGGGGTTCTCCACCATAAGGTGATTTTAGTACGTACCTGGCAGACAGTAATGGACATGCTTAGGAAGGATCTGCGCTTGTCTTTGGGCTAAATGGCTATGTTGTGAGATTACCATAATACTGTGGCTAGCTTTTTGTGAACTGGTATTTCCTGTTTGACTTTTCTTTTTTTGACTACAAATCCCACAATTCCATTTTCCTCCCTCCCACACATCAGCCACCCCACCCATTGAAACATAAATGAGCTGCATCCATTCAAAAGACCAGTGGTTTTCAATCAGGGTGCCTACAGCTGTTGCATTAGTTGCAGATTGATCCCTCCACCCATTGAAGCAGACAGGCTCCCTGTCATCAGCTGACTAGTGATGTCAGGTCTCGGCCGCATTGCAACCTGGGAAAAATCTGAGACAACAGTCATTTTGTATGCTGTTAAAAATAAATAGTGGGGTGAAAATCCCAGAAGAATTGTGAGAAAATCGTCACACACAGGTACAGACACTATATTATGAACTACTCTAACTTTACAGCCCCTGTAGCATAGTCACATAAAAAAAAATCCTGGAATACCCCTTTTAAGATTTTATAATAGAAGTAATTTACAAATTTGTTTAACTGTTTGGCACCAGTTGATTTAAAAAAAAAAAAACTGTTTTCCACTGGAGTAACACTTTAATGCAGTGTTTCCCAACCAGGGTGCCTCCAGCTGTTGCAAAACTACAGCTCCCAGCATGCCCGGACAGCCAAAGGCTGTCCGTGCATGCTGGGAGTTGTAGTTTTGCAACAGCTGGAGGCACCCTGGTTGGGAAACACTGCCTTAATGTGATTTTATTATAAGCAGCTTTCCCCTTTAAGGTCTTATAAGCCCAAACACACACACATGACATTGGAGAAGATAAATGACTGTATTTTTTTTCTTAAATTGAGTCACCCATTCCCTTTAGGCCAATAATACACACGATAGGAGGCCGGGCCTGATTCAGGGAAAGCTGACACATAGGGAAATGCTGCTCACACATCTGCCTGGAATCCGGCTTTTCAAGAATCTGAATGAATGATGGCGCTCCAGGTGTAACCAGTCTCTGCGAAACGTGATGTCATCCTGGCTGTATCTAGTACAGGGCACATGTTCTTTTTAACCTGTGGGCATGAATGAATGCGTACGAGATAAACATGTTATTAAGTGGATAAGAACACGTGCAGTTACATATCCCGCCTGATTAGAATAGTCGCGGCAAAACAATTTCGCTACAAATTGCAAAGGCGTGCTGTCTTCTGTGAGCGCCACCTGCTGGACTGTGCACGTGTCCTTGTTTTTATGAGCATCACTGTGTTATTTTTGGGGGGAACAGTTATATGTATACCGGGGCATAAAAAGGGAAAAGGCAACATTTGCTCCCAGCCTGGGGCTTATATAAAAAAAAATGGGGGGGGGGGGGGGATTTTCAAAGCAAGGATTCTCTTTTGTTTTCCATAGCAACCGACAAGTGCTTGAAGAAAAAAGAAGGTTGTGCCGGAATTGGTTGTTATGGGCAATAATGAGAATCTTATTATAAGACGGCTTGGGAAATCTTATTTTTATCTTATTTTTCAGGGAGAAAAAAAAGTTGTGCTGTAATTGGTTGCAACAAAAAAAAGAACTATTAAACAGCTTAAATGGGTACTCCGGTGGAAAACTTTTATTTATTTATTTATTTTTTTTCAATCAACTGGTGCCAAAAAGTTAAACAGATTTGTAAATTACTTCTATTAAAAAAAAAATCTTAATCCTTCCAGTACTTATTAGCTGCTGAATACTACAGAGGAAATTCTTTTCTTTTTGGAACACAGAGCTCTCTGCTGACATCACGAGCACAGTGCTCTCTGCTGACATCTCTGTCCATTTTAGGAACTGTCCAGAGCAGCATATGTTTGCTATGGGGATTTTCTCCTACTCTGCACAGTTCTTAAAATGGACAGAGATGTCAGCAGAGAGCACTGTGGTCATGATGTCAGCAGAGAGCTCTGTGTTCCAAAGAGAAAATAATTTCCTCTGTAGTATTCAGCAGCTAATAAGTACTGGAAGGATTAAGATTTTTTTTTAATAGAAGTCATTTACAAATCTGTTTAACTTTCTGGCACCAGTTGATTTAAAAAAAAAAAAAGTTTTTCCACCGGAGTACCCCTTTAAAATACCTCCCCCCCATTATTTTTTGTGTTCAAATGTTTTTATTGAATTTTTTAAGAATTTACAAACATATAACACAGGCCATAGACCCATTATTTTTTGAAGAAATAAAAGTTGTACTCTGGTTGCTTTTGGCGACATAGAGAATCTTCCTGTCAGAGAGATTAATAAATCTCTCCCAATAAAAGCGAACTATAGGGAGGGGTCCGGCTCCCTCTCCCTGCAAGAGATCTTCATCCCACTAAACATTGCTTTATCCAATACTTGGGTGAGTGCTACCTTATATCCTTCTATATGCAAGTCGTTCATTGAAGTTCTGCATACATTGAAGGTTTGAGGACCCCTATGGAGTTTCTAATAGCCACGCTGTTTTCTAAATCATGTTTTCTAGCATTTTTAGCATTCAACTTAGCGCCGTCAAGCTTTGTAGAGTCTGACGCTGAGCCGCAGATCTGTCGCTTGCATTTGTGACAACTATTTTGGCATTGATCCTGATCCTTATCAGGCTATGAGGGCACTTCCATTGAGAGGAGATGAATTCTTCACATTTAAGTGCACTTTTTGTCTGTGATGCGTTTTTGTGGAATTTGGAAAGGTATTTGAGCTGAGTTGGACCAAGCTACACCTTGGAGGGAATTTATTAAGTGGTGTAGGTGAACAATTTTTCTACACCTTTTAATTTGTGTGGCGGTAAAGTGTACATGCGCCACATTTGTTATATTGTCTCATGGCATGTGATAAATCTGGTGCTAGTACACATTTTTTTGTAAATTACACCACTTCCTATGGTTCCTCCTCTGCGACTTTAGAACCCTAGCGCCAAAATGTGCAACTTTGTACAAATGCTGTGCACACCCAGTTTTATAAGCCAGGTCTGGGCTGGTGTAGATTTGCCACAAGTCGCACACCTAATAAATTCATGACTACATTGAAAAGTTAAAGGAGTAGTGTAGAGGTGGTTTTTATGGTCCCATTGTGCCTGGGCTATAAAAAATAATAAAAATAAAAACCTTTTACTCACCTTCCATCTCTATCTCTCCACCGTTGCACCGCTATAGCTCTTTGGTCCTCCGTTCCTGGTCTTCTTCCTGCTTCTGTGTGCACAGATTGTCACACTGCGATCAGCGTATCACCGGCCGCAGAGATGTCCCGCCTCGGCCGGTGATAGGCTGAGCGCAGTGTCATGTATTGGGCCAGGGTAGCAGGGACAAGGTGGGGCCCAGGCTCCTAACATGACACTGCACTCAGCCTATCACCGGCTGAAACGGGACATCGATGTGGCCGGCGATACACCCATTGCAGTGTGACTATCTGTGCACACGGAAGCAGGAAGAAGACCAGGACCAGAGGACCCAAGAGCTACAGCGGCACAATGGTGGGATCATAAAAACCACCACCATACTAACCCTTTATCCAGACTATGGCGTAGCTACATAGCATCTGAAGCAAAGGTCGCAATGAAAAGTCTCTAAACAGTAACTGAGACAAAGTATGAGGCAAATCAACCAACAAAAACAGGGTAAAACCAATGATAAATACCCCCCCTGTTCTTAGGTCTAAAATTCTGTTCCGATTAATTCCTTGTGTGGTATTTCTAAGGGCCCATTCACACTAGGGATGCATCGAAAGGGAAATTTTGGGCTGAAATTGAAAATTTAGGCTGTGCTTAGCTGAAAACCAAAAATGCATTCCCCGCCTCCTTTTTTAAAATGTAATTTTTGTTACATTTTATGACCTTTTTTTTTTGGCATGTGATGTGATCAAAATAATCAACTTTTGCCTTTGGAATTTTTTTGCATTTACGCCGTTCACAGTGCAGGATCAGAAACATAATAATTTAATAGTTGGGAAAATTACGCCCGCGACGATACCAAATATGTTTATATTTATTATCTTTTAATTATTTTTATATGGGAAAAGGAGGGGGATTTAAACTTTTATTATGGAAGGGGTTAATGGATGTTTTTTAAACTTTAGCTTTTTATTTTTTTACACTTTATTTGTCCCCTTAAGGGACTTTTAGGAGAAATTATTGGATTTTTCATACAAATCAATGGAGATCCATAGAACTTCATTGATCTGTGTGATCTTTGCTCATTTTGTTGAGCCTGCTTCAGCCAGGCTCAATCAAATGAAGAGACACCAATGATGCAGAGGTAAGCCCTCCAGCTACCTCCACAGTGGATCGCCCTCCCACAGTTTCGCTTCGGGGGGGCGATCCACCGCACTGGACCACCAGGGAGCATTTACATGTCCCTTTTGATGCCGCCTTCAGCTTTGTCAGCAGTGATCTAAAGGGTTAATAGCCAGCCTCGGTGATCGCCGCAAGTCAGCTTTTAGCAGCGGCCCCCAGCTACAGGAATTAGCAGGGGGTTGCCGGGTATAGTCGATGACGGACATTGGAGCAATCCCTGATGTCCGTCATTACAGGCAGATGTCAGCTGCTAATAGCAGCAGGCATCTCCCATGTATGGCGCTGACCCGACCTGCGGGCCCGCATCATGTCCGCTCACCCGACCCATGATGTACATGTTTGCCATGGGTCGGGAAGGGTTAAGCCACGCCCCCTGAAATTATCGGTGGAAATTTTCCTAAAAGGGGTACATCCCTAATTTTGCAACCCTAAATTTCAGTATTTTCTAAGCGGAATTCATGTAGGAATTCATGCTTGAAAAATATACAGTGCAGCAGCCATTGTTCTCAGTGGGATCCTGCTGCGCCATTCACACTACGGAATTTCCGCAGCCGAACATCCACCCTGGAAATTTTGAACACCAGTCTCTGCCGAAAAAAATCAACATGTTTATTCTGCTCTGAAATGTATTGCCGTCTATTGAGACCATGCATTTCCGAGCGGTCCTAGCGCCGGCTTGTTTTGCCAGCTCCCCTGTCAAACGGAATCTCCGCCCAGAATATCTCCAGGTGGAAATTCCGTAGTGTGATTTGAAATCTTACACATAGCTTCAAAACCCCTACAAAGATATAGTATAGAGTTACAGTAAAACAATCACTAGTGGAAGCTTACTGCATAATGTTATACAGTATATCAACAATAACAGAAGCAACCGGAAATGATAACACCCCAGTGGTGCTCCAGTTACCATGCAGCTCCTTGGTATCTGTTGTGTTGTAATATTCATGGCAGGACATATAGGGACTTAGTTTTTTCTCCTCCATATTATTCTTTATTAATGTCTTTTTTGTTTTTTTTTGCCTGTCTCTATAGGAAAAGTTGTGGATGTGGAGAACGGCATCATATGTGAGAACATTCCCATTGTTACCCCAACAGGCGACGTGGTTGTTGCCAGCCTCAATATCCAGGTAAACAGCAGTATACAAAGCATGTGGGTTTTAATATTCATTTTTTTTTTTATTTAAAAAAATGTTTGATGTGTTTTAGAGGCAAGCCAAATGTTTTCATTGGTCGAGGGCTTGGTGCTAACACCCCCCACTGAACAGGGAGAAGCACTCAGCTAAGTGCTTCTCTCCCTGTCTCGTTGCTCGCTGCATGAGACAGCCCATATACTTACTATAGAAAGAATGGGTTAGCTGAGTGATTCATCTGGCTTGTTGGGGATCTCAGACCCCGACCAATCATAACTTTAGATATGTCTCTATTACATGTCAAAAGTTTTATTTTAAAGGGGTACTCCCATGGAAAACTTTTTTTTATTTTTAATCAACTGGTGCCAGAAAGTTAAACAGATTTGTAAATCACTTCTATTAAAAAATCTTAATCCTTCCAGTACTTTTTAGGGGCTTTATACTAAAGAGAAATCCAAAAAAGAAATGCATTTCCTCTGATGTCATGACCACAGTGCTCTCTGCTGACCTCTGATGTCCATTTTAGGAACTGTCCACAGCAGGAAAAAATCCTCATAGCAAACATATGCTGCTCTGGACAGTTCCTAAAATGGACAGCAGAGGTCAGCAGAGAGCACTGTGTTCATGACATCAGAGGAAATGCATTTCTTTTTTGGATTTCTCTTTAGTATACAGCCCCTAAAAAGTACTGGAAGGATTAAGATTTTTTAATAGAAGTGATTTACAAATCTGTTTAACTTTCTGGCACCAGTTGATTTAAAAAAAAAAAAAAAAAAAGTTTTCCACGGGAGTACCCCTTTGACTGTGACCCATTTTCAAATGATTCTTATATGTTGTGTGCAGTTTCCCAGATCTCTGCTTGTAGTCAGTGAATGATAGTTTTCATTGTTTACTTATGGAACATAAAAGTCTGTCTTGGTAATGTGGTCCTCAGGTAGGTGCACAGCTGGTTAGGCTATGTTCACTTCTGCAGTACGCTGCACTACAGATACCAACAGTGCCCCCAACAGATCCCATTGATTTAAAGGGATACTCCACTGCCCCAGCATCCAGAACGTTTTGTTCCGAACGCTGGGTGTGGGCTGCGGGGGTCGTGATGTCACGGCTATGCCCCTCGTGATGTCACGCAACGCCCCCTCAGTGCAAGTCTATGGAAGGGGGCGTGGCTGCGCCACGCCCCCTTCCATAGACTTGCACTGAGGGGGCGTTGCGTGACATCACGAGGGGCGTGGCCGTGACGCCACGACCCCCGCAGCCAGCGTTCGGAACAAAATGTTCTGGATGCTGGGGCAATGGAATACCCCTTTAATGGAGTCAGTTGGGTTTGTATTATGGTGCCCGCCATTCTACAGGACAAAATAATCTTCGAGCTGCTCTATTTTGTTTAGCATTTTTGGCAGAATCTGCTAAGGATGGTCCTAATGGAACCTTCAGCACAGATGTGAACAGGGCCTTACAGTCCGGTTATCAGAGCCGTGCATCTATGTCATCACGTGACCAGGACAGATTTTACAATTAGAGTAGATAATTAGACAACTAGATCCCTATGCTGAATCAAGATCTGATATTATCTCCTGTCATCGCTGAAGATCCTGCTCCGGTTTGGTGACACCCATAGGCGGGAGGTTTGTATAATCACGTTTTTCATCTATGTTTGGTGAGTATGACAAACATGTGGGTAGAGTTACATTAGCCCTAAGGACACTCTTTTGATCTCAGTCAGGCTGGTATATAGTGTAGACTATACTGATCCATCCAGCTGAATCCTTTAACCTATCAATTAGGGTATGTTCACGCTACGTAATTCCCACGAGCGGAATGCCGTGAACGGAATTACGTGCTGTGAACATAAAGCTCAGTGCGAATGGGTCTTCCGCGAGACCCATTCACACTGCGGAATTTCAGCGGCTGAAATTGTTCCGCGCAAAGAAAGAACATGTTCATATTTTGCGCGGAAGTCCGCGAACACTGCATAGCTGTCAATGGTGATGGCGCAGTGCCGCGCAGTCCTACCGCCGAAGTGCTGCGGCGGCGGCCGCCAGAATGGAATCTCCACTCGCAGAATTCTGCGAGCGGAAATTCCATTCATTATCCGTAGTGTGAACATACCCTTAAAAGGATGCCAAATTATACAATGGTCCAGCCATGTTTTATATAGGGTAGATCACATAAACGTGGGTGAACCATTCACCAGCCAAAATGCATAGAGTGTAGGGTGAGGCTGCCGAATGATAGTGGGTGGACCATAGTGATAGTAGGAAAAAAAAACTATTTAGGGAATGCTATACGCCATATGAGGGTTTTTTAGAGAAGTTTTCTATGTTTTGTGTTTAAAAAAAGCTGCCACTAGGTGTCTCCAAACATGTCCAGAGCATATTTCCACCCCATCTCTTGCACAGACTTTGGACTCCTGCTGGCCTGGCAAAAGTCCAAAATCAGGAAATGCAGTCTGGAGTGTTAAGGGGTGTGTCCAGCCTTATCCAATCATAGCTCATCTCACACTTAACTGACGTTTGCTGTTGGTTGCAGAGTGAGGGAGGAAGTTCTCCCCTGTATGGCTTCAGATGATGTCACGCCTGCTGGGGAACGACCCTTCCCAGTCTGTGAATCTGACTGAGACTGAGCAGAAAATACAGAGCAATATCAAGGTGCAAAACTAAAAAATAATAAAAATAAAGGCAGGAGGTGGTTTATCATGATGGGGGCAGTGAACTGGGAGGATTATAACATTTAACAAGATCATGAGAGGTTCTCTTTAATGGTAAAATTCTGAGGCAGAATCCTATTCCGCCACCTGATTGAACATTATCATTCTAGTTAAAAACACATTGGAGTCAAGGGGACTTTATTTTTTCCTGACGAAATGAGTTTGGAGCGGAATTGATGCGGAATTAACACTGAATTTTCGTGCGGATCAAAGTGGCCAAACCTCCTTTTCGGCATTTCCTGATCCTTCTGATTTCCTCTTCAAATTCTGCGTCGAATCCTGCGCCAATTCCGCATCAAGTAGAAAATAGCAAAATGATTCCTGGTCAGTCCCTCAGTGTGAACATAACCCTAACGGTTGGAGAGAAAGAGGAGTCTGTCTGAGGCATTTAGGATGGACTGGAGAAGGGAGAGTTCAGAGAAGAGTTACAATAGTTAAAAGGGTTTTCTGGTGAAAAACTATTTTTTTTTCAGATCAACTGGCTCCAGAAAGTTAAACAGATTTGTAAATTACTTCTATAAAAAATAAAAAAAAATCGTAATCCTGCCAGTACTTATCAGCTGTTGAAGTTGAGTTGTTCTTTTCTGTCTGACAACAGTGCTCTCTGATGACACCTCTGTCTGTTTCAGGAATTGTGCAGAGCAGGAGAGGTTTGCTATGGGGAGTTGCTCCTACTCTGGACAGTTCCTGAGACAGACAGAGGTGTCGGCAGAGAGCACTGTTGTCAGACAGAAAAGAACAACTCAACTTCAGCAGCTGATAAGTACTGGTAGGATGAAAGATTTTTTAATAGTAATTTACAAATCTGTTTAACTTTCTGGAGCCAGTTGATCTGAAAAAAATGTTTTTCACACTAATACCCCTTTAATAATCGAGAATGAACCAAAGCGACAAAACACCAGCTACATTCTCTCGACTCCTGTGTCTTCCAACCAGTGTGCCTCCAGCTGTTGAAAAACTACAACTCCCAGCATGCCCGAACAGCCATTGGCTGTCCGGGCATGCTGGGAGTTGTCATTTTGCAACAGCTGGAGGCACCCTGGTTGGAAAACTCTTCAGTAGAGACAGTCGCTAGTGTTTTGTAGGGGTGATGTCACAGAAAGAGTTATAGAGCTGGGTGTCATCAGCATAGATGATACATATGTCAGAAATGTTTCATAGTGTTTGTGCACCAGAGGCAAAATAGGGAGTGAACAGGGCCCAAAGCAGTGTTCACAAGTCACAGTTTTTGCGTGTATATTCAGCACATTAATTTCAGTACAGGGATGGGCATAACTGGTTAGGAGACATCTTGAGGGCCACTTATCTTCAAGGTACTAAAGGAGTGGACAGGTAGAAAAACAGAGCTGATTTCTTCCAAAAACAGCACCACATTTGTCCCCAGCTTGTGTGTGGTATTGCAGCTCAGTTCTATTAAAGGGGTATTTTTGTTTGAAAATGTTTTCAGATCAGCTGATGCCTGAAATTTAAACAGATTTGTAAATTATTTCTATAATTTTTTTTTAAAGGAGAACCCAAGCCAAAACTAACAGGATGAGGGGGGGGGGAAGTAGCTGATCGCGGGGGAGTCCGACCGCTGGGATCTCCAGAACGTGACCTGGTTCTTAGTGAGGAGCCAGTGCTGCATTCATTACAAAACTCTGGCATCACCGGCGCTCCCAGAGAAATGAATGGAGCGTGTGCTGTCTACCGGTAGACGACACTCACTCCTTCACTGAAAGACGGGGTCCCATTCTGGAGATCGCAGGGGGTCCCAGCTGTCGGACTCCCCCCCCAGATCAGCTACTGTGGATAGGGGATAAGTTCGTTTTTGCTGGAGTTCTCCTTTTAATCCTTCCAGTACTTTTCAGCTGCTGCATGCTCCAGAGGAAGTTGTGTAGTTCTTTCCAGTCTGACCACAGTGCTCTCTGCTGACACCTCTGTCCATGTCAGGAACTTTCTGATGCAAGAGAGACAGTTCTATGGGGATTTGCTTCTGCCCTGGACAGTTGCTGACACAGACAGAGGTGTCAGCAGAGAGCACTGTGGTCAGACAGGAGAGAACTACACAATTTCCTCTGGAGCATACAGCAGCTGATAAGTACTGGAAGGATTAAGATTTTCAAACAGAAGTAATTAACATTTTTTTTAACCTCCTGAGTACCCCTTTAAAGTGAATGAAGCCAAGTTGTAACACCACACACAACCTGATAACAGGTGTTTGCTTTTTTTTTATCTATCCCCAGATAACCCCTTTCAGGTCCCATCTCCCCTGACTGCAGAATTTGGAGGACACATCTCTCAGCCCCTCCCCCCCCCCCCCTAAGGGTGTCTGTCCCTGTGTTTTGTTTTGTTTTTTATCCCCGTTTCGGTTCAGTTCTTGCAGGCTGTAAACGGATTAAAAACTGTTTTTAAAAAATCCCATTCATGTCAATGGGATTTTTTTTACAATCCGTTTACATCCGTTTGTACCCATCTGCAATCATTTCCGTTTTTTTTGATGGCAGAAAAAACGGCACATGCAGTATTTTTTCTTCCGTCAAAAAAAAAAAACGGAAGAAAAAACGGATACAGTAAATTTAACATTGAAGTCTATGGAAAACGGATGAGCCTTTAATGTCACCCGTTTGCATCTGTTTTTTCAATCCATTTTTTGATCCATTTTTACTTCTGAGCATGCTCAGAACAAAAAAAATTATATATTTTTTTGGTTTATTAACTGAACAATAACGGATCCAAACGGATACAAATGGATAACATCCGTTATTGTCCGTTTTTTTTTTTTTTTTTTTAAAGTCCGTTTTTATTTTTGAGGGGAGAAGAACGGGACGGGTCTAGGGGGCCGTGTGAACGCAGCCTAGGACATTAGTGAAGTTAAAATGGAATGTGGTACTATAGTTAGGACCTGAAATCCAAGAGCTATGACCTTTCCCCTGAAATAAACCTGATAAACACAGTCAATGTTTGTCTCTCCTAATCCCATTTCGCTGATAAACAGATAGCACGATACTAATTTTACTGCTTGTTTAGCTATTAATGAACTTATTTTGCGGTGTAGAAGATTGTATCAGATGTATACGGAGGAGAGGTTAATGCAGGTCAGTGTCAAGGTCCGGTATTATCATCCACTAAACAGCGATAGGGAAAAGTCAAAGGTCCAAGGACAGGTCTGTACCTGGTACATGAACATTCTTGACCTTGCTACTTATTCATTACATTAATTTATAGCTGATGCTTTGTATAGTTTTTACCATGTGATTTCTATCTATATTTGTTCTTCAGTGTAAGAACCTGCAAGTTGTTTACCTGTGCAAATAGAACCCATGTACATAGCATTAGGAAATAATAATGTAATGTAATGTAGTAATCTACTTAAAGGGGTACTCCGGTGGAAAACAATTTTTTTTTAAAATCAACTGGTGCCAGAAAGTTAAACAGATTTGTAAATTACTTTTATTAAAAAATCTTAATCCTTCCAGTACTTCTTAGCTGCTGAATACTTCAGGGGAAATTCTTTTCTTTTTGGAACCCAGAGCTCTCTGCTGACGTCAGGAGTACAGTGCTCTCTGCTGACATCTCTGTCCATTTCAGGAACTGTCCTACTGGAGTAGGAGAAAATCCCCATAGCAAACATATGCTGCTCTGGACAGTTCCTAAAATGGACAGTTCCTTAAATGGACAGAGATGTCAGCAGAGAGCACTGTGGTCATGATGTCAGTAGAGAGCTCTGTATTCCAAAAAGAAAAGCAGACTGCTGACATCTCTGTCCATTTTAGGAACTGTCCAGAGCAGCATATGTTTTCTATGAGGATTTTCTCCTACTCTGGACAGTTCTTAAAATGTTCTTAAAAAGAAAAGAATTTCCTCTGTAGTATTCAGCAGCTATGAAGTACTGGATAGATTAAGGTTTTTTTTAATAGAAGTCATTTACAAATCTCTTTAACTTTCTGGCACCAGTTGATTTAAAAAAAAAAAAAAGTTTCCTCTGGAGTACCCCTTTAACTTGTGTTTGTTTTGGTCCTGGATTGGGGGCTCGTCCGGGATCAAGATGTGGTAAATAAATAAGAAAATACATTTTACACTGTTCCTGTTTGAGCTAGAGAGAAATCTTAACTGTTTCATGACAGTGATGAAGTGATAACCCCTGATGATGCCCAAATGTCACCCAAAATAGGGCCATGCTTCAATGATGGGGGTTTGCTATACCCTGAACTTCCTCCTAGGCATTTCCTGATCCTTATGATTTTCTCTTCAAATTCTGCGCCAATTCCACGTCAAGTAGAAGATAGATGATTTTGCTGAATTTCCTGAACGAAATTATTCCTTGTCAGTCCTTCAGTGTGAACATAACCTCTAACGGTTGGAGAGAAAGAGGAGTCTGTCTGAGGCATTTAGGATGGACTGGAGAAGGGAGAGTTCAGAGAAGGGAAGGTTTATTAGTAGAGTTACAATAATTAAAGGGGTATTCCGGTGAAAAACTATTTGTTTCATATCAACTGGCTCCAGAAAGTTAAACAGATTTGTAAATTACTTCTATTAAAAAATCTTTAATCCTACCAGTACTTATCAGCTGCTGAAGTTGAGTTGTTCTTTTCTGCCTGACAACAGTGCTCTCTGCTGACACCTCTGTCTGTCTCAGGAACTGTCCAGAGTAGCAGCAAATCCCCATAGCAAACCTCTCCTGCTTTAGACAGTTCCTGAGACAGACAGACAGGTGTCAGCAGAGAGCACTGTTGTCAGACAGAAAATAACAACTCAACTTCAGCAGCTGATAAGTACTGGTAGGATTAAGATTTTTAAATAGAAGTAATTTACAAATCTATTTAACTTTCTGGAGCCAGTTGATATGAAAAAAAATGTTTTCCACTGGAGTACCCCTTTAATAGTTGAGAATGAATCAAAGCAACAAAACACTAGCTACATTCTCTCTACCCCTGTGTTTTCCAACCAGGGTGCCTCCAGCTGTTGCAAAACTACAACTCCCAGCATGCCCGGACAGCCAACGGCTGTCCGGGCATGCTGGAAGTTGTAGTTTTGCAACTGCTGGAGGCACCCTGGTTGGAAAACGCTGCAGAAGAGAGAGAGTTGCTATGACATGCTTCACTGATGGGGGTTTGCTATACCCATCTTATGTACATGACAGGCTTTGGTTGTCCGGGCATGCTGGAAGGCACCCTGATTGGGAAACACGGATCTAGGGAGACATGCTGTTTAACACTCTTTTCACTCCTCATTCAAGGATTTCAAATAAATGTCCAGTTGCGCAATAGCGCCCCCTAGCTTACAATATTTTAGCCTCCTACGGTTGTCCTGATTAAACTTTGGAGGAAAACTTTTTTGTTTTTAAATCAACTGGTGCCAGAAAGTTAAACAGATTTGTAAATTACTTCTATTAAACAATCTTAATCCTTCCAGTACTTATTAGTTGCTGAATACTACAGAGGAAATTCTTTTCTTTTTAAAGGGGTACTACCGTGGAAAACTTTTTTCTTTTTTTTTTTTTTAAATCAACTGGTGCCGGAAAGATAAACAGATTTGTAAATCACTTCTATTAAAAAATCTTAATCCTTCCAGTACTTTTTAGGGGCTGTATACTAAAGAGAAATCCAAAAAGAAATGCATTTCCTGTGATGTCATGACTGCAGTGCTCTCTGCTGACCTCTGCTGTCCATTTTAGGAACTGTCCAGAGAAGCATATGTTTGCTATGGGGATTTTCTCCAGTTCCTAAAATGGACAGCAGAGGTCAGCTGAGAGCACTGTGGTCAGGACATCACAGGAAATGCATTTCTTTTTTGGATTTCTCTTTAGTAAACAGCCCCTAAAAAGTACTGGAAGGATTAAGATTTTTTTAATAGAAGTGATTTACAAATCTGTTTAACTTTCTGGCACCAGTTGATTTAAAAAAATAAAATAAAAGTTTTCCACGGTAGTACCCCTTTAAGAACATTTTAAGAACTGTCCAGAGTAGGAGAAAATCCCCATAGCAAACATATGCTGCTCTGGACAGTTCCTAAAATGGACAGAGATGTCAGCAGAGAGCACTGTGCTCGTGATGTCAGCAGAGAGCTCTGTGTTCCAAAAAGAAAATACTTTCCTCTGTAGTATTCAGCAGCTAATAAGTACTGGAAGGATTAAGATTTTTTAATAGAAGTAATTTACAAATCTGTTTAACTTTCCGGCACCAGTTGATTATAAAAAAAAAAAAAGTACCCCTTTAAGTTGGTTCACACGTGACTGAAATGCTGCCGATTTGTTGAGGATTTTGGCTTCACTATTGAAATCGATTGTGAAAATCTACAACACATCTGCAGCATTTCGGTCCTGTGTGAACATACCCTGAAACAGGAGGAACTTTGCAGAGAATTGAGGTGGGGTTCATGTTGTTTCTGATGTCTTCTCATCCTGTCACTATTCTGTCTGCAGGTTGAAGAGGGGATGCACCTTCTGATCACTGGACCCAATGGCTGCGGGAAAAGCTCATTGTTTCGCATATTGGGAGGCCTGTGGCCTGCATATAGTGGCGTGCTGTACAAGCCTCCTCCACAGCATATGTTTTACATACCACAAAGGTACAGTACCTATCTATCTAGATTTTTATTTTAAGTTTTTTATTAAAGGGGTTGTCCAACAAAAAAAATAACCTGTTTAAAAAAAATATAATAAAACAACTCACCAATATAATGTTATCAGCCATAGTGCACAGAACTCTCTATATCCGCTTTGATCTCTCCCTTGTAACTGTGACATCCCCCTCACCCCACCTGTTTCCTGAGGGCCAGATCAGTGATGTGATGAGGGGTACCTCATATTACTGCTCATTAGATTTTAGGACAGCAGGAAGCCTTTCTCAGTCACAGTAGTTTCCATCAGAACATGCTCACTGCTTTCTTATCTGAGAAAGACTTCCTGCTGCCTTAAAAACTAATGAGCAGTAATATGAATTCCCCTCTCTACATCAATGGCCTTGTTCTATGCAGACAGGAGGGGAGCAGGGAGGGAGCTTTCTGCATTTACAGCCTGTGACATGATGTATCTACAAGACAGACAGCTCAGCTAATATGGAGAGATCTTTGTACTATTGCTTATAACATTATATTAGTAAGTTGCTTTATTAGAATCCATACAGAGGTTTTATTTGGCCTTACAGAGGTTGTTTTGCTGGACAACCCCTATTTAATCGTTATTGTAATAAAATAAAATAAAAACAATTAAAAGACATGTGAAAGGTTTTCATCGGTCAGGGCTCCATACTGACCACCATTGATCCATAGATATAGGCGGGTGAAGCGCGCAGTTCTCCAGTTCGGCGCTCAGTCCATCTGATGAAGTGGATGAGCTCCATCCATTTTAAGTCTCTGAAGCCCGTCTCATGCAATCATACTGAGCGCGGAGCTAGAGAGGAAAGCATGCTGCTCAGGCTTGATCTACAGATCGGTGAGGGTATTAGCACTGAGACCCCGACTAATCAAAACTTTTAACATGTCGGTATGATACGTCAAAAGTAAATGTACATCCTGGTGCGGTGGTACTTAACACACCAGGACGTACATTTACGTCCTGTCCATGACCACGAGCATCGAACCGATGCTCGGGTTATGCGTGGCCGGTCCCGGCTGCTAACCTCTCAGATGCCGTGATCAATACAGATCACGGCAGTGCGGTCTCTAAAATGGATGATCGGATTGGCCGCAGCGCTGCGGCCAATCCGATCATCCATTTTAGAGACCACACTGCCGTGAGGTGACCTCACCTGCCTCCGGCCGTCTCCAGGGGTCTTCTGCTCTGGTCTGAGATCGAGCAGGCCAAAGCAGAAGATCACCGATAACACTGATCAGTGCTATGCCCTATACATAGCACTGGACAGTATTAGCAATCAAGTGAGTGCTATAGATAGTCCCCTATGGGCACTATTAAAGTGTAAAAATGAAAGTAAAAAAAAAAAAATGTATAAACATATTTGGTATTGCCGCGTACGTAAATAGCCAAACTATTAAAATATAATGTTAATGATCCTGTATGGTGAACGACGTAAACATAAAAAATAAAAGAAATTGCTGCTTTTTTGTCACATTTTATTCCAAAAAAAATTGATTAAAAAAAATGTATTAAAGGTTTTATATGTGCAAATGTGGTATCAATAAAAAGTACAGATCACGACACAAAAATTGAGCCCTCGTACTGCCACTTGTACGGAAAAATGAAAAAGATATGGGTCAGAAAAATAGAGAGATTTTAAAAATACTAATTTAAAAAGTTTGCGATTTTTTTTTTAAGCGGTACAATAATAGACAAATGTGTAATTATGGGTATCATTTTAATCATATTGACCCACAGAATAAAGAAAACATGTTGTTTTTACCGTTAATTGTACAGCGCTAAAATGAAACCTAAATTTGGTAAATAGTATTTTTATGGTTGCGCCATACATTTTATGGTAAAATGAGTGATGTCATTACAAAGGACAACTGGTCGCGCAAAAAACAAGCCCTCATACTAGTCTGTGGATGGAAATATAAAAGAGCTATGATTTTTAGAGGGCGAGGAAGAAAAAACGAAAACATAAAAATAACATTTTCTAAATCCTTAAGGCCAAAATGGGCTGAGTCCTTAAGGGGTTAAAAGAATAGCCCCTCCACCGATTATGGATACAGGAGTCACCTATGGTATTATGCACATACTTGACCACTGCTCCATATACTGTCTATGGGACTGATGAAGTCGACTGTGATTAGTCGAGTACATTCCATATATGAGCAATCATATATACTGTACATAGGTGATAAATGTAATAAAGCAAGCTCCTCAAAGTGGCTGATGTTCAGTTTCTTGCCAGTAGATGGCACTGTGGTACAATATATTAAGTAAGTTAATACTGTTTAGAACTCCTGTTGGAAAAACTACAACTCCCAGCATGTTGGACTATATAGTACTATATAGTACACAGTCATGGCTGTAAATGTTGGCACCCCTGAAATTATTCAAGAAAATGAAGTATTTCTCACAGAAAAGGATTGCAGTAACACATGTTTTGCTATACACATGTTTATTCCCTTTGTGTGTATTGGAACTAAACCAAAAAAGGGAGGAAAAAAAGCAAATTGGACATAATGTCACCAAACTCCAAAAATGGGCTGGACAAAATTATTGGCACCCTTTCAAAATTGTGGAAAAATAAGATTGTTTCAAGCATGTGATGCTCCTTTAAACTCACCTGGGGCAAGTAGCAGGTGTGGGCAATATAAAAATAACAACTGAAAGCAGATAAAAAAAAGGAGAGAAGTTCACTTAGTCTTTGCATTGTGTGTCTGTGTGTGCCACACTAAGCATGGACAACAGAAAGAGGAGAAGAGAACTGTCTGAGGACTTGAGAACCAAAATTGTGGAAAAATATCAGCAATCTCAAGGTTACAAGTCCATCTCCAGAGATCTAGATTTGCCTTTGTCCACAGTGTGCAACATTATCAAGAAGTTTGCAACCCATGGCACTGTAGCTAATCTCCCTGGGCGTGGACGGAAGAGAAAAATTTATGAAAGCAGCCCCAAACAAGTTTCAAAGATATTCAAGCTGTCCTGCAGACTCAGGGAGCATCAGTGTCAGCGCAAACTATCCGTCGACATTTAAAAGAAATGAAACGCTATGGCAGGAGACCCAGGAAGACCCCACTATGGAGGAGACCCAGGAGGACCCCACTGCTGACACAGAGACATAAAAGAGCAAGACTATATTTTGCTGAAATGAACTTGAGTAACCAAAATCCTTCTGGGAATACATCTTGTGGACAGATGAGACCAAGATAGAGCTTTTTGGTAAAGCAGATCATTCTACTGTTTACCGAAAACGGAATGAGGCCTACAAAGAAAAGAACACAGAACCTACAGTGAAATATGGGGGAGGGTCAATGATGTTTTGGGGTTGTTTTGCTGCTTATGGCACTGGGGGCCTTGAATGTGTACAAGGCATCATGAAATCTGAGGATTACCAATGGATTTTGGGGCGCACTGTACAGCCCAGTGTCGGAAAGCTGGGTCTGTGTCCGAGATCTTGGGTCTTCCAGAAAGACAATGACCCCAAACATACATCAAAAATCACCCAGAAATGGATGGCAACAAAGCGCTGGAGAGTTCTGAAGTGGCAGCAATGAGTCCAGATCTAAATCCCATTGAACACCTGTGGAGAGATCTTAAAATTGCTGTTGGGGAAAAGGCGCCTTCCAATAAGAGAGACCTGGAGCAGTTTGCAAAGGAAGAGTGTTCCAACATTCCGGCTGAGAGGTGTAAGAAGCTTATTGATGGTTATAGGAAGCTACTGATTTTAGTTATTTTTTCCAAAGGGTGTGCAACAAAATATTAAGTTAAGGGTTCCAATAATTTTGTCCAGCCCATTTTTGGAGTTTGGTGACATTATGTCCAATTTGGTTTTTTTCCTCCCTTTTTTGGTTTAGTTCCAAAACACACAAAGGGAATAAACATGTGTATAGCAAAACATGTGTTACTGCAATCCTTTTCTGTGAGAAATACTTCATTTTCTAGAAAAATTTCAGGGGTGCCAACATTTACAGCCATGACTGTATTATAGTTATCCTTTATTTACAGGATAGGGAATACATAACTGAACAGTGGGGGTCTCACTGCTGGAGCCCCTACTGATCACATGAGCGTTGATCAATTGTCCCCCGAGTGAGTGGAGTGGCAGTGCACATGCTCTATGGGATGTTTGAACATTGCCATGTGCTGAATCCGTACAATTCTGAACAACACCAATGCACCCTGCTTATCCATTCTCATGGGGACCTTTATTCTTGTGATCAGTAGGAGGCCCAATGGTCGGACCTCCACCTATTAACTAGTTTACACGTATACTGTGGATAGGGGGATGACTCTAAGTCTTGGGAGAACCCCTCTAACTGCAAAGTGTTAATTTCTCCTATACAACTGTATTTATAGCTAACCAAAGAACCCTAATTCTAGGCGCTCATATTTTAGTCAGTGACTAATACTGGAGGCATTTAGTAACCTTCGGCAGCAGTGAAGCGCCCCCTATGAGCGCCTCTGTTATATCTGCACATATTTATTTTTTCTCTTCATCCAGGCCTTACATGTCTGTGGGCACCCTGCGAGATCAAGTCATCTACCCCGACACAGCCAGTGACATGAAAATGAAAAACTTCACTGACAAGGACCTGGAGGCCATCCTGCACATCGTGAATCTGAACTATTTGGTGCAGCGAGAGGGAGGTGAGCGAACAGGTTTCTTGAAACCCTATTCCACAATTTGGCATCCCTCTTCATGTGTCTGTCCTGCATTTCGTAAGAAAAAAATTTCTAATACAGTGGTCTCTCAACTTAGAATGGCCTCGGGTTACAATATTTTCGGTCTTTTCTGGTCCATTGTAACTTGAAACCAGGCTCAACATACAATGTACAGACAGTCCAGATCTGTGAAACATGTCAGTGGCCGGAAGAACCGACCAATCAGAATGGGCATTCACTGGTAAAACCCCTGTATTACTGAAGTGCATGCACTGACTGGTGTCTGGTAGCACCTCCTACAGTACAGGGAGGTATTACATGTTCTGTACTCTTTACCTGTATTACTGAAGTGTATGCACTGACTGGTGTCTGGTAGCGCCTCCTACAGTACAGGGAGGTATTACATGTTCTGTACTCTTTACCTGTATTACTGAAGTGTATGCACTGACTGGTGTCTGGTAGCGCCTCCTACAGTACAGGGAGGTATTACATGTTCTGTACTCTTTACCTGTATTACTGAAGTGTATGTACTGACTGGTGTCTGGTAGCGCCCCTACAGTACAGGGAGGTATTACATGTTCTGTACTCTTTACCTGTATTACTGAAGTGTATGTACTGACTGGTGTCTGGTAGCGCCTCCTACAGTACAGGGAGGTATTACATGTTCTGTACTCTTTACCTGTATTACTGAAGTGTATGCACTGACTGGTGTCTGGTAGCGCCCCCTACAGTACAGGGAGGTATTACATGTTCTGTACTCTTTACCTGTATTACTGTAGTGTATGCACTGACTGGTGTCTGGTAGCGCCCCCTACAGTACAGGGAGGTGTTACATGTTCTGTACTCTTTACCTGTGCCAGCGTTAGCTTCTCTTTTGGACACCAGGTGAGGGCGGCTCCGTGTTATTTTTTGGGGATACTGGGGGATATTTATCAATGTTGGTGTGATGTAGTATAGATTTTATCCATGTTTGCTTGGTGTATTTTTTTGCCCAGTTGCTCAAAGTTTACCAACATGGCGCACGGGACTTGATATTTTTTGCACAATTTACAGAAACCAGTTAGCTGCAGAGATAGGTTTAAGCTTTGTGCTCTGACATCAGACACATTGACCCTCATTTACTATTGCAAACCCGACATGTTTTGTCGGGTTGTGCGCCAGATTCTGTCGCATTGCGGCAGAAATTCTGTCTGCGCCACAAATTCTGTCTGCGCCAGAATGTGCTCCAGAATTGAAAAAACCCTGACTAACTCTCCATTTTGCTGAGAAAACCCAAAAAAGGGGCGTGACTGTCGGGAAAAGGGGGCGAACTTACAGTAAATTTGATTCGTCACGAACTTCTCAGCTCGGCAGTTGATGACTTTTCCTGCATAAATTAGTTCAGCTTTCCGGTGCTCCGATGGGCTGGAAAAGGTGGATACAGTCCTAGGAGACTCTTTCCTAGGAATGTATCCACCTTTTCCGGCCCACCGGAGCACCTGAAGGCTGAACTAATTTACGCAGGAAAAGTCATCAACTGCCGAGCCGAGAAGTTTGTGACGAATCGAATTTACTGTAAGTTCGCTCATCTCTAGTTTCAACATATAATGGTCGTCCTGGAACCAATTCATATTGTAACCTGAGGTACCACTGTATACAATATAGCAGTGGTCTTCAACCTGCGGACCTCCAGATGTTGCAATACTACAACTCCCAGCATGCCCAGACAGCCAACGGCTGTCCGGGCATGCTGGGAGTTGTAGTTTTGCAACATCTGGAGGTCTGCAGGTTGAAGACCACTGCAATATAGCATAGACTGCAGTACCACTTTACTACCTGCAGATGGTGCTATAGGAACAAGCATTCAAGTCATGGCAATGGATTTGTATCAGAATTTTTATATTTACAGTATATAGCATTAATATTGTTTTATCTATTTATATATTGTTAAAAGGGGGATTACCTAACAGTTCTCTCCTGGGCAATACCCCACACCTAATAGTTGCACACTTGCCAACCGTCATGTTACTTTTACCCATTAAAGGGGTACTCCGGTGAAAACCTTTTTTCTTTTAAATCAACTGGTGCCAGAAAGTTAAACATATTTGTAAATTACTTCTATTAAAAAATCTTAATCCTTCCAGTACTTATTAGCTGCTGAATGCCACAGAGGAAATTCCTTTCTTTTTGGAACACTGATGACATCACGAGCACAGTGCTCTCTGCTGACATCTCTGTCCATTTTAGCAACCGTGCATAGCAGATGTATGCTAAGGGCAGCATGGTGGCTCAGTGGTTAGCACTGCTGCCTTGCAGTGCTGGGGACTTGGGTTCAAATCCCACTAAGGACAACAATAAATAAATAAAGACTTATTATTATTATAACGTCAACAGAGAGCACTGTGCTCGTGATATCATCAGAGAGCATTCCAAAAAGAAAAGAATTTCCTCTGTAGTATTCAGCAGCTAATAAGTACAGGAAGGTTTAAGATTTTTTAATAGAAGTAATTTACAAATCTGTTTAACTTTCCAGAGCCAGTTGATTTAAAAGAAAAAAAAAGGTTTTCACCGGAGTACCCCTTTAATACTATTAGACAACCATTTGCTTTTAAGAAGTTGTGGTGAGCTGATGTCTTATGCAAAGTCTGTTTGACATGTTGCGGATTTTTAAAGGATCATCTAGGATTAGAAAAAAACATAGCCACTTTCTTCCAGTAACAGCGACATTCTCAGGTTGTGTGTGGTAATGCAGCTCTGTTCCATTAAAGGGGAAAACTTATTCACTTCTATTAAAAAATCTTCTTCCTTCCAGTACTTTTTAGGGGCTGTATACTAAAGAGAAATCCAAAAAAGAAATGCATTTCCTCTGATGTCATGACCACAGTGCTCTCTGCTGACCTCTGCTGTCCATTTTAGGAACTGTCCAGAGAAGCATAGGTTTGCTATGGGGATTTTCTCCAGTTCCTAAAATGGACAGCAGAGGTCAGCAGAGAGCACTGTGGTCAGGACATCACAGGAAATGCATTTCTTTTTTGGATTTCTCTTTTAACATACAGCCCCTAAAAAGTACTGGAAGGATTAAGATTTTTTTTAATAGAAGTAATTTACAAAGCTGTTCAACTTTCTGGCACCAGTTGATTTAAAAAAAAAAGTTTTCCACGGTAGTACCCCTTTAAAGTGAATGGAGCCAAGTTGTAATACCACAAAGCACTTGAAGCCAGTTGTGGTGCGGTTTTTGGAAGAAATGGCTCTGTGGTTTTCTTTTTTTTTTTTTTTTTTTTATCCTGGAAAACCCCTTTAACTTGGGACATGGATAGGCATACACTTCTTTGCTGTACATGTTACAACACTCCAGTATGTAAAGAAAGGAGGGTTTACTGTTTACATGTGAGCAAAGTAAAGAGCTTAGACATTATTCCTTCTGATCTACTGAGGAAACCAGATATCGTCTACTCTGTCTGTGCTGTCTGTCCTTATTCCAGTCTACCTGAAGACTTTGCTGATATACAGTGATCCCTCAACTTACAATGGCCTCAACATACAATAGTTTCATCATACAATAGTCTTTTCAGGACCATTGTAACTTGAAACCAGACTCAACATACAATACTATGGAATCTGTGAAACGTGTCAAGGGCTGGAAGAACCGACCTGTATTACTGAAGTGTATGCACTGACTGGTGTCTGGTAGCACCCCCTACAGTACAGGAAGGTATTACATGTTCTGTACTCTTTACCTGTATTACTGAAGTGTATGCACTGACTGGTGTCTGGTAGCACCCCCTACAGTACAGGGAGGTATAACATGTTCTGTACCCTTTACCTGTACCAGGGTTAGCTGCTCCTTTGGACACCAGGTGAGGGCGGCTCCATTTAACTTTTTTTTTAGGACACTGTGTACTGTACAGGACCCTGAAGAAGCTCCTGTCCTCTACATAGACCAGTGTTTCCCAAAGAGGGTGCCTCCAGCTGTTGCAAAACTACAACTCCCAGCATGCCCGGACAGCCGAAGGCTGTCCGGGCATGCTGGGAGTTGTAGTTTTGCAACAGCTGGAGGCACCCTCTTTGGGAAACACTGAAATAGACAGTGATTACAGCTCCCAGCAGATCTTTCTTACTTTTATATATAAGGATTTGCTTTATCTAGATTAGTTATCTATTTATTTATCTTTAATCCTCACTTTTTCCTATTTTTGGATGACATTTTGGTGGCTTCAGAACCAATTACCAGGTTTCCATAGAGTTATGGTCTCAACAAACAATGGATTCAACATACAATGGTCGTCCTGGAACCAATTAATATTGTAACTTGAGGGACCACTGTATAGGGGATTCGATCCTCACATTACAGCTACATTAAGGAATACATGATCCAAGTCACATCCATTATGGTCACCACAGCCGCAGTGTGGTTGTCATTCAGCTTTTCTGGAGCACTGAACCTCACCTTTGCATAGTTGTTCATTGATATGTGGACATGTAGTAAAAATGTTCTGTCAGCTTCCCTGACACATCTGTCCTAGTAAATTCTAGAGCAGCTTTGTGCTGTTCCTCTGTTATTACTCCTAGAAATATACGAAGTCCAACCACTGGGACCCCCGTTATATCCAGAATGGGGCTCCAGCTTTCTCAGCTGCATGGAGCAGGAGACGGCATGCGCATCATGCGCTGCCCCAGGCACCTGCCTTCAGCCAGTCTATGCAGCTGGGAGAGCCGGGACCCCCTTTATGGTGATCATGGGAGTCCCAGTGATCGCACCCCAGTGATCAGACACTTATCCACAGAATAGAGGATCCTTTGATATTTTTTGAATTACCACTGAGAGTACATAGCTATATTTCCCACTGGATAAGAAAGCAGGGACTTAAAGGCGTACTCTGCTTCCCCATCGTTTGGAACATTTTGTTCCGAACCCTTGGAGCAGGCGGTAGGGATTGTGATGTCACGACCACGCCCCTCGTAATGTCACACTCGCCCCTTCAATGCACGTCTATGGGAGGGGGCGTGGCGGTTGCCACGCCCCCTCCCATAGACTTGCATTGAGGGGCGTGGCCTTGACATCACAACCCCTGCCGCCTGCACCCAGCGTTCTAAACGAACGCTGGGTGCTGCACAGAGATTGCAGGGGTCCCAGTTGCGGGACCCCCACAATCAGACATCTTATCCCCTATCCTTTGGATAGGGGCTAAGATGTCTAGGGACTGAGTACCCCTTTAATGGCCCCATTGCGAAAGCACATATCAGCACCACCCAAAAAGAATAATGACGGGTGCCAGTTATGCAAATGGGCAACCATTAGGAGTCAGTGCATATGTATTCTCTGGTGACCTCTTTAAGGTTCCTGTCTATCTAGACATAGGGAGCGCCCCCATTTGTTAACACCTGTTTATGACGCCATCTCATCTGTCTTCTCTGTGCAGATATCAACAACACACTGTTTATTCCATCACGTAATCCATATGACGCCCTCCTTGTCCTGGTGCCAATGTATTTCTGTTGTGGCAAGTAGAACAAAGAGAAAACACATGACGTGAGCCATGTGTGAGCCCGGGCCATGTAGTGACTCATTGGGATTGGGAAGAAATCCTGGGGTCTACAGAGAGGTGCTGGGTCATACCTATACACCCAGTCATATAGAAACAAAAGGGTGATAATATAATGGGGAGACTATCAGGATACTTTCAACCCGTCTTTTTTGGGGGTTCTACTCACTATCTCTGGTCAAAGAGTCCAGTTGCCACCACAGGGGCTTCTTGTGTTATTGGCAGTGTCTTGCTTAAAGGGGTACTCCAGTGGAAAACCTTTTTTTTTTTATTTATTTATTTTTTTAATCAACTGGTGCCATAAAGTTAAACAGATTTGTAAATTACTTCTATTAAAAAATATTAATCCTTCCAGTACTTATTAGCTGTTGAATACTACAGAGGAAATTTTCTTTTTGGAACACAGAGCTCTCTGCTGACATGACCACAGTGCTCTCTGCTGATATCTCTGCCCATTTTAGGAACTGTCCAGAGCAGCATATGTTTTCTGTGGGTATTTTCTCCTACTCTGGACAGTGAAAATCCCCATAGAAAACATATGCTGCTCTGGACAGTTCCTAAAATGTACAGAGATGTCAGCAGAGAGCACTGTGGTCATGATGTCAGCAGAGAGCTCTGTGTTCCAAAAAGAAAATAATTTCCTCTGTAGTATTCAGCAGCTAATAAGTACTGGAAGGATTAAGATTTTTTCAATAGAAGTCATTTACAAATCTGTTTAACTTTCTGGCACCAGTTGATTTAAAAAAAATGCTCACTTTATATCTAGAATAATCTCCAGTTCTGCTAGGCTGCAGGTACATGTATATGACAAACATTCTGCTTTCTATACAGGCTGGGACTCTGTGAGTGATTGGAAAGACGTTCTGTCAGGAGGAGAGAAGCAACGTGTTGGAATGGCGCGAATGTTTTACCACAGGTTAGTAAGCTGGTAGTAAGCTCTCCTCTTAGGTCTCATCTATATATTTAGTCATTTTTTTAATAAACATTTTGGCCCAAATTTATCAAACTGTGTCAGAGAAAAAGTGGAGAGATTTTCCCCCGACAACCAATCACAGCATAGCTTTCACTTTACCAGAGCCAGTAAGCTGAGCTGTGATTGGTTGCTGTAGAAAAATCTCTCCACTTTTTACCTCACAGTTTGATAAATCGGGGCCTGTGTGTATACTTTTAAAGCATATTGTAATTTGTATAAACCTTTCACATGTTGTCTAGACATGTGACACGTTTAGATCACACTAGGTCTCAGTCCTGGCTGCGATTCTGAGATATAGGGATTGTAATTTGTATAAACCTTTCACATGTTGTCTAGACATGTGACACGTTTAGATCACACTAGGTCTCAGTCCTGGCTGTGATTCTGAGATATAGGGCTTCACTCTCTGGCCGTCCACCCGCTCCGACTGATACATTCTATTATAGTCTATGGAGAGCATTGGTCGGATCAGATGGCTGGCTAGGAGATGAAGCGCGCTGCTGCATGCTTCACCCAGTTATGACTCGCCATCGCAGCGGATCTCAGGACTCAACAACATGTCAAAAGTTTATACAAATGATTATGATGGTTTTGCACCATATTAAACTTACAGGGTTATTCCTGTCGAGAAGATTTCTGGCGTATCCATGGGATATACCATAAATAAGTCTGATAGATGCGGGTCCCACCTCTGGGACTTGCACCTACCTCAAAACCAAGAACTATCAACCCCCAATGGCCTGCTTGTGGCCACTGGAGGAGTGCAGGAAACCAAAAACAGGGAATTTGCAAAACACCCATTCACATTAACATTTCCGTAACTCCAAAATCTCCTGAATGTAGCAGCAGTTAAGTATACGCATTGCTGCTCAATTCATTGTCTATGGGACTCGTAAAGATTGCGTACTTGGCTATCCTCACTAGTCCCATAGACTGCGAATGGAGCTTTAGTGCGGATGGTGTGGATAGCTGGTAAGTCTTAAAGGGGTTCTCCTGTGCCCCAGCCTTCTGAACATCCGGTTCAAAAGGCTTGGAGCAGCGGCCGCGGCCGCTGCTCCAAGCCTTCTGAACCGGATGTTCAGAAGGCTGGGGCACAGGAGTACCCCTTTAAAAGTGGCATATCCTCTAAGTAATTCTTCCTGACAGAATTAGCTTCTGTTCTGTTATGTAACTCATATTCAGAGTAGAAGCTCCACCATTGATTAGCAATGACTATAAGAGAGTGCTGAGCAGTCTATATAAAGTGCAGATCTGTTTTCCAACACTTGGATTGTAAAGATGCAAAATTCTCCTAAGGTCATGTGACCACCATAAGATTAAGGTGTTTGCCTTTGAAAAGCAATCCTTAAAGAGGTACTCTGGTGGAAAACTATTTTTTTAAATCAACTGGTGCCATAAAGTTAAACAGATTTGTAAATTTAAAAATCTTAATCCTTCCAGTACTTATCAGCTCTTTTTCTTTTTGAATTTATTTTCTGTCTGACCACAGTGCTCTCTGCTGACACCTCTGTCCATTTTAGGAACTGTCCAGAGTAGGAGCAAATCCCCATAGCAAACCTATCCTGTACCGGACAGCTCCTGACTTGGACAGAGGTGTCATCAGAGAGCATTGTGATCAGACTGGAAAGAACTACACAACTTCCTCCAGAGCATACAGCAACTAATAAGTACTGGAAGGATTAAGATTTTTACATAGAAGTAATTTACAAATCTGTTCTGTTCTGTTTCTGGCACTGATTTAAAAAAAAAAAAAAAATGTTTTCCAGCGGAATACCTCTTTAAGCAGTGTTCGGGAGTGTTGGGCCTACTCCTCAAACAACCCAAATCTTTCCTAAAGGGTCGGCAGCCTGAGTCAGCTGTGGATGGGATGAGATGAAATGTCAGATAGGCCAAGGGTTTCTTGTAACAATCTGATTATTTTCTGCAGACCAAAATACGCCCTCCTGGATGAGTGCACGAGTGCTGTCAGCATTGACGTGGAAGGCAAGATCTTCCAAGCTGCAAAGGATGCTGGGATTGCCCTGCTGTCTATCACCCACAGGCCATCTTTATGGTAAGTCAGCTGTATGCAATGTATATATGAAATAAGATAGGCAGCCCCCAAGCGCAGTCTGGCAGCAGCTTACCTCTGCTTTCGGTATACATGAACACTTAGCTGAGCCAAACATTCAAGTGTATGGAGGGATCGGGAGAGACAGCTGGGGGTTGAATGAAGGTTTATATTTATAAAGGGATTGGAAGAGAGAGGTTTGAGAGTGTTTTTTTGAGTGACAACTAATACAGATTAAAAAAAAAGTGTTACTCAGTACCTAATCCTAACCATGTACATCTATCACATATATTTATTATAAAAATCCCTCTTTTCTTTAGCTCACAGTGTTATAAATCCTCTCAGGGGAAGGGGGCGTGTCCCTCCTTGTGGTGGTAGGAGGGGATTGGTGTGTGCTGGAAGGGGGCGTGTCCCTCCATGTGGTGTTGGGAGGTGATTGGTGCGTCTGCTCATGCAGCCTTGTGCATGAGTCATCTCCTGTCCATGACTCATTGACAAGCCTAATACTGCTGCAGGACAGGTTAGTGTCCCAGTAGGTATGGGGATCCCTAGTGGTGGGATTTTCAGGAGCTGTTTTGTTTGTTAAATATTCAAAAAATTCAAATAACCATATAACAAAAGTTCTTTAACCCCTTAATGACGCAGGACGTAAATGTACGTCCTGGTGAGCTGGTACTTAACGCACCAGGATGTACATTTACGTCCTATGCATAACCGCAAGCATTGGAGCGATGCTCACGTCATGCACGGCAGGTCCCGGCTGCTGATAGCAGCCAGTGACCCGCCCGTAATGGCGGACACCCGCGATCCCGCGGATGTCCGCCATTAACCCCTCAGATGCCGTTATCAATACAGATCACGGCATCTGCAGCATCGCAATACTTTAAATGGATGATCGGATCACCCGCAGTGCTGCCGCGGCGATCCGATCATCCAGCATGGCGGCCGGAGGTCCCCTCACCTTGCTCCGGCCGTCTCCCGGGGTCTACTGCTCTGGTCGAAGATCGAGCAGACCAGAGCAGAAGATGACCGATAATGCTGATCAGTGCTGTGTCCTATACATAGCACTGAATGGTATTAGCAATCATTGCTATAAATAGTCCCCTATGGGGATTATTAAAGTGTAAAGATAAAAGTTGAAAAAGGAAAAAATAAAAACATAAATTGTTCCCTATTTCACCCCCAAAAAGTGTAAAAAAAAAAAAATAATTTTTTATATACATATTTGTTATCGCCGCGTGCGTAAATATCCCAACTATTAAAATAAAATGTTAATGATACCGTACAGTGAACGGCGTGAACGTCAAAAAAAAAGTCCAAAATAGCTGCTTTTTAATAACTTTTTATTACAAAAAAAAATTTATAAAAAAAAGTATTAAAAGTTTTATATAAGCAAATATGGTATCAATAAAAAGTACAGATCACGGCGCAAAAAATGAGCCCTCATACCGCCGCTTATACGGAAAAATGAAAAAGTTATAGGTCTTCAAAATAGGGGGATTTTAAACGTACTAATTTGGTTAAACAGTTTGATTTTTTTAAGCGCAACAGTAACAGAAAAGTATATTATCATGGGTATCATTTTAATCATATTGACCCAAAGAATAAAAAACACATGTCATTTTTACCGTAAATTGTAGGGCGTGAAAACGAAACCTTCCAAAATTTGCTAAATTGCGGTTTTCTTTTTAATTTCCCCACACAAATAGTATTTTTTTGATTGCGCCATACATTTTATGGTAAAGTGAGTGATGGCATTACAACGGACAACTGGTCGCGCAAAAAACAGCCCTCATACTAGTCTGTGGATGAAAATATAAAAGAGTTATGATTTTTTGAAGGCGAGGAGAAAAAAACGAAAACGTAAAAATAAAATGGCCTGAGTCCTTAAGGGGTTAATGTGCCCATTTAAAGGGGTACTCCGCTGCTCAGTATTTGGAACAAACTGTTCCGAATGCTGGAGCCAGTGCCAAAAGCTCCTGCCGTCATAGCCCCGCCCCCTCATGACGTCACATGTCCGCCCCCTCAATGCAAGTCTATGGGAGGGAGCGTGGCAGTCTTCACCCCCCCTTCCGGAGACTTGCCTTGAGGGGACGGGGCGTGACATCATGGGGCTATGACGGCACGAGCTCCCGGCACTGGCTCCAGCGTTTGGAACAGTTTGTTCAACGCTGATCAGCGGAGTACCCCTTTAAGAATTTGAATGCTTTACTGGTGTACAAATAACTCTCCTCCATTTGACCATTCAGCCTCTATGATACTAAATCACTTTATTTACTAAAAATAACTCCTTGGCCACTAGGTGTCCTCCTTCTCTGCAATCTGCTGTCCACTGCCTGTTGGGATTGGGTCATCCCTAGTAACAACTAGATTAGGACAGAACACAGGAAGTGGGGATTAGGTGATCCAGTCTGCCTGCTAAAGATGATCCACACTGTTCCTGAAAGGTTAATCAGGGCTTTCTTCTCATCTCTGATCAGCCATCAAGTTGAGGACATCTGTCCCTTGTATAAATACCAGTGTTCCTACTCCTCACTATGTCTCCAGTGAAATCATCCACTCCCTTTAAGGGGTACTCCGGGATTAATATTTTTTATGTTTCTGGGTGGTTGGTAGGAATGAAAAATTAAATTACACTTACCTCGGTCCCCTACGCAGCTTTCAGCCTAGCAGAGAGGTCTGTGCTGTGGCTGAAAGTGTGTGATCCAGGAAGTGTTCTCCTGTGGGGTTCACTAGGTTCTTATACACATAAATTCTTCCTGGAAGAGTCATCCACAGGATTTTTATATTGCAGAATAGACCAGACTGAACTTATTCTAATAATAATAATAAAGTAATTTATCACCTGCTTTACCAGAAATTGTTTCGTAACCCATTGCCTGTAGTGATTATGGGAACGGATCATTCCTTGAAATATATTTTTTATTACTATTAAAGGAGAAGTCACAAGTAGGAATACGTATCCCCCATCCAAAGTTTAGGGGATAAGTGTCTGATCGCGAGGGGACCGACCGCTGGGACCCCCCAGGATCTCTTGTACTTCGCTCTGGCTCTCCTTGCATACACAGCAGGGGTCGGCATACACCCTCCATTCATCCCTATGGGAGAGCCGTAGATACACGAGTACAGCGCTCGTGTACAGTATCTCCACCTCTTCCATAGGGATGAATGGAGGGTGTATGCCGACCCCCGCTGTGTGTGCAAGGAGAGCCGGAGCGCTGTACTGGAAATCCTGGGGGTCCCAGCGGTCGGTCCCCTCGCGATCAGACACTTACCACTATTCTTTGGATACATTTTCCTACGTGTGACTTCTTCTTTAATTTTGCCCACATTGGTCACTGTGGCCAAATTTTCACCATGATGGCATCACGTAACACCAGCCTAAAAGTTGTTCCACCTGGACAGCTCTTTCTGGAAGACAGCTGATTACCACAGATCGGGAAACCTGTGACATATAACCTAATAGAACTTATGGATACCTTTAAAAAGTACCTGTCATATCCCACACAAAAAAGTTATATGTTATTTAGTACCTAATCCTTATCATTTACATATAATTTCTGTGTGTCTAGCACATATAGTTCTCCCACAAATACCTTCTATCTGTTGCTCATTTGGTTTGTCATTCTGTGCTCTGGAGGGGGTGCGTCCTCACTCTGGGTGATTCATCTTCCTCCCTGAGTCTGCTGTGCTGTGATGGGTCTCTTCATCCAATCAGCGCAGGCTGCTCTCTAACCCCCTCTCTGTTTTCATGCTGCAGTCTGACAGGGCAGGAGTGAGCACAGAGGAGTGCTAGTCCCGCCCTCACTTCCTGGACTTTGTCCCAGCCTGTGCTTCAGCTGGGACAAAGATGATACTGCAGCTGAACAGAATTATGTTCTAAATGGTATGGAGACCCCTAGTGGTCTTTCTTTTGTCATAATTTCTATAAAAATGTGATGAACATTTTTTATAAAGTATATTAAAAAGTCTAATGTTTTGCCAAGATGTATAACATACAAAAAGTTTTTGATTCTGGCTGATCCCATTTAATGCAATCACATAGAGTGGGGCAAAAAAGTATTTAGTCAGCCACCAATTGTGCAAGTTCTCCCACTTAAAAAGATAAGAGAGGCCTGTAATTTTCATAATAGGTATACCTCAACTATGAGAGACATAATGAGAAAAAAAATTCCGTAACATTTTTAAAGAATTTATTTGCAAATTATGGTGGAAAATAAGTATTTGGTCACCTTAAACAAGCAAGATTTCTGGCTCTCACAGACCTGTAACTTCTTCTATAAGAGTCTCCTCTGTCCTCCACTCGTTACCTGTATTAATGGCTCCTGTTTGAACTTATCAGTATAAAAGACAGCTTTCAACAGCCTCAAACAGTCACACTCCAAACTCCACTATGGCCAACACCAAAGAGCTGTCGAAGGACACCAGAAACAAAATTGTAGACCTGCACCAGGCTGGGAAGAATGAATCTGCAATAGGCAAGCAGCTTGGTGTGAATAAGTTAACTGTGGGAGCAATTATTAGAAAATGGAAGACATACAAGACCACTGATAATCTCCCTCGATCTGGGGCTCCACACAAGATCTCACCCCATGGTGTCAAAATGATCACAAGAACAGTGAGCAAAAAACCCAGAACCACACAAGGGGACATAGTGAATGGCCTACAGAGAGCTGGGACCAAAGTAACAAAGGCTACCATCAGTAAGCCGCCAGGGACTCAAATCATGCAGTGCCAGACGTGTCCCCCTGCTTAAGCCAGTACATGTCCGGGCCCATCTGAAGTTTGCTAGAGAGCATTTGGATGATCCAAAAGAGTATTGGTAGAATGGCATATGGTCAGATGAAAACAAAGTAGAACTTTTTGGTAAAAACTCAACTCGTCATGTTTGGAGGAGAAAGAATGCTGAGTTGCATCCAAAGAACAACATACCTACTGTGAAGCATGGGGGTGGAAACATCATGCTTTGGGGCTGTTTTTCTGCTAAGGGACCAGGACGACTGATCCGTGTAAAGGAAAGATGAATGGGGCCCCTTCCATCAGCAAGGGGCATTGAAGATGAAACATGGCTGAGTATTTCAGCATGGAGTGGATTCGTAAGAAGCATTTCAAGGTCGTGGAGTGGATTAGCCAGTCTCCAGATCTCAACCCCATAGAAAACCTTTGGAGGGAGTTGAAAGTCCGTGTTCCCCAGTGACAGCCCCAAAACATCACTGATCTAGAGGAGATCTGCATGGAGGAAAGGGCCAGAATACCAGCAACAGTGTGTGAAAACCTTGTGAAGACTTACAGAAAACGTTTAACATCTGTCATTGCCAACAAAGGGTATATAACAAAGTATTGAGATGAACTTTTGTTATTGACCAAATACTTATTTTCCACCATAATTAGCAAATAAATTCTTAAAAAATCAGACAATATGATTTTATAGATTTTTTTTCTCATTCTGTCTCTCATAGTTGAGCTGTACCTATGATGACAATTACCGGCCTCTCTCGTCTTTTTAAGTTGGAGAACTTGCACAATTGGTGGCTGACTAAATACTTTTTTGCCCCACTGTAAGTGCTAAAATTCTTAAAATATTTGAGGCCCAAGGGGATGGAGTGGTTCAGTCTGTACACAGGGATTATACAATGCACAATGTAGTGCAGCGGTCAGTATAACACCCAGGCCTCATGGCCAAGACTGGGACCATCCAGACCATGTGAGAACCTTGCTATGAATGCTGGAGCGTATGACCTGCGTTTAATCAGGAAATAATGGATATTCATAGGCACAAGGCACTATTATATGTGGAGCCTGTGAAGTCAGTGCCTCAGGACTGCAAGGCATGACAATACTATGAGGGGTTAGAACTTTAGGCAGCAAGGGGGTTAAAACAGCATCTCTGCTGCTTTAACTAAGGGGTTGTATGGCATTCTCAGAGATGTGACCCCCAGCTGCCCTTTTGTGCCCCACTTCTGTCCCCTTTTATCGTCACAGATGGAAAAGCTGGACGGCTTCCAGCCTTGGCCTCCTAGGGGATGCTGGGACAATGGAGGCTTGTTCTTCCCTCCTCTGCAGTACATACAGTGACATATACAGCACAGAGACTGGGAGACCTTACCCAAGGAAGATGAGGGCATTCACCACGACTCTTCCTCTCGTCTTTTATTCAGTCAATCACTGCCCCGCACTGTCCCGCCGCCTCTGCATCTTCTCTGACGTCTCCGTGTCACTTTACATGATTGCTCTATTAACATTGCCTAGAACAATGGGGCAAAGAAGATGATGTAGGGCATTTCTTATGTAAAATGTCAGACATATTTGTCTTTTTGCACCCAATTTTTGCAAATTTTCTTTGCACACCGATGCAGGTTTCGCACATTTGCCCCACTGCATCAGTGGTCCAGCTCCCCACCGGTATGTGTGTATGCATGACACCGGAAAATGTCAAGTGTGCTTCTAACCACCATTTATTATTATTATTTTTTTTTTTTTTTATTCAGATAGTTTTTATTGAGTTTTAACAATTCAGAAACACAAACAGAAAAATGTATAAAAACCACCCCACCTAGAAACAAAACCACAAAGTCCACCAAGAGTCCAGATCCATATGTACCAACCTTCAAAGTGATCAAAAGCATGGCAGGAGTAACACTGCCCCAAGTAATACACATAATAGCAGCCTTAAAGGGGTACTCCGGTGGAAACATTTTTTTATTAAATCAACTGGTGCCAGAAAGTTAAACAGATTTGTAAATTACTTCTATTAAAAAATCCTTATCCTTCCAGTACTTTTTAGCAGCTCTATGCTACAGAGGAAATTCTTTTCTTTTTTAATTTCTTTTTTGTCTTGTCCACAGTGCTCTCTGTCAGTGTCAGGAACTGTCCAGAGCAGGAGAAAATCCCCATAGCAAACCTCTCCTGCTCTGGACAGTTCCTGACACAGACAGAGGTGTCAGCAGAGAGCACTGTGGACAAGACAAAAAAGAAATTCAAAAAGAAAAGCATTTCCTCTGTAGCATACAGCTGCTAATAAGTACTGGAAGGGTAAAGATTTTTTTAATAGAAGTCATTTAGAAATCTGTTTAACTTTCTGGCACCAGTTGATTTAAAAAATAATGTTTTCCACCGGAGTACCCCTTTAACAACCGGCTATAGCGTAAAAAAGAGTACAATTCAGGTAGTACAAGACAGTAAAATAAAGGAGTACTGTGGCGTAGGACAACGTCTCCCCTATCCAAAGGGTAGGGGATAAGTATCTGATCGCAGGGGGTCCGACCGCTGGGACCCCCTGCAATCTCCTGTCCGGCACCCCGGCTCTCTGCATGAAAGGAGCTGTGTCGACCATGGTAGGAAACGGAGGCCAACATGCCCCCACCATGGATCTCTATGGGAGAGCCGGCATTTGTGTATTACCGGCTCTCCTATAGAGATACATGGAGGGGGCGTGTTGATCCGCGCTTCGTGCGCAGGTCAACAGTCTCCTTGCGCGTAGCGGAGATTTCTCCATGCACCAGGAGTCCTGGGCGCCCTGCAGGAGAACGCGGTGGGTCCCAGCGGTCGGACCCCCCACAATCAGACACTTATACCCTACCGTTTGGGTAGGGAATAAGTTGTCCTATGCCGCAGTACTCCTTTAATTGGTCAGGGCAGGCAGAACCATGACATTTATTGAGAGATCATTCAACATTGGAATCGAATATGACCTTGGCAATGAGGGAAAAAGAAAAGTAGCCATACAGACAACTCAGAAGTGCTTGGGAAATAATGCGTTAATGCTACCTATAAGTCAACCCTCGGCAACCCACCAAGAACGGAATACTGACGTATACTGGGGTACAGCAGTGCGTCTCATTTATTTTAATGGCCTGAACGTAATAGCCTAGTGCATTGTTTCTCAACCATGGTGCCTCCAGCTGTTGCAAAACTACAACTCCCAGCATGCCCGGCCAGCCTTCGGCTGTCCGGGCATGCTGGGAGTTGTAGTTTTGCAACAGCTGGAGGCACCCTGGTTGCTAAACACTGACCTAGTGACTACATGTGGGCCCCTTTCCACTAAATAGGACGCACATATACTCCCCATTCTTGGCAGGATGCTGATGGATAGCTGTGACGTATGTGTGAACGCAGCCTTATAAAGCAGGCGATCCTACCGATTAACCCGCAGCCAATTAAGGGGTCACAGTGTAGGGGGTCAAGTAAATGCCGATATAACAAACCACAACCACAACATGTATTGAGAGCTCAGTCAACAGTAGAATTGAATGTATCCTTCTCAATGAGGGAAAGAGAAAAGTAGCCATACAGACAACTGAAAGGTGCTTGGGAAATAATGGGGGAAATGACGGTGAACCAAGAGTCCCCCCCCACACACAGGCCCCACCAAGTAGAAGAGAACCCCTCAGGATCTGGCAGACCCCAACCTGTATACACACAGTTATACACATATAACATAATAGATGCTATCGAAATACCACCCAACCCACCCTAAGGGATCAAAGGGAAAAAAACGTTTTTTTAATTTCCCTTTTCACCATTTAGCCCAGATTTTGTGACATTCAATGTTTTTTCTTTTAGATTCTTTAGCCAATAACTTTTCATAGTTGCGTACTTTGTTTATCAGAGCCAGCCAGATTAGATATAGATCCCCCACATTAGGTGCAGTATAGTTCCCCCACATTAGGTGCAGTATAGTTTCCCCCACATTAGATGCAGTATAGTTCCCCCACATTAGGTGCAGTATAGTTCCCCCACATTAGGTGCAGTATAGTTCCCCCACATTAGGTGCAGTATAGTTGCCCCACATTAGGTGCAGTATAGTTGCCCCACACTAGGTGCAGTATAGTTCCCCCACATTAGGTGCAGTATAGTTGCTCCACACTAGGTGCAGTATAGTTGCCCCACACTAGGTGCAGTATAGTTCCCCCCCCCCCACATTAGGTGCAGTGTAGTTGCCCCACATTAGGTGCAGTGTAGTTCCTTCACATTAGGTGCAGTATAGTTCCCCCCACATTTGGTGCAGTATAGTTCCCCCACATTAGGTGCAGTACAGTTCCCCCACAGACATACAGCCTTCAGCCATATACATTGTATGGCTGGAGGCTGTATGCCTGTTTACTGTCCCACTTCAGTATTCCAACCACCGGTCCGGGGTCACAATCTACTGCTATGGCCCATGGGCCATAGTAGTAGGTCCCGGGACCGTAGGAGCAGAGGTCAGAACACTGAAGATGACATGCCGCTGGTCACTTACCATGCGCGCGTGTCCTCCTCGATGCTCCGCTCTGCTTTTCATCTATGGGTGCACGCACGGGACGTCGGTGACGTCCCTGCGTGCGCTACCTCCCGGCAGCCCCTGCGTTTTTAAAGTTAAAGCACGGGGCGCCGCAAAGAGGTAACCGCCGGGACCCCCTTGTGTCCTGAAAAGATTTTTCGGTACACAGGGATATCCCGAATGTGACGGGGGTCCCCTCCATGAGCGCCAATGATGATCCAGCCCTGCAAACCACTTCCCAGCTATCAGCAGCCTGGCATATGCAAATAACCTGATAAGGCTCTTCTTATAAGGAGAATCCCCAACATCCCCCAGAATTATTTTTTTTAGGAACCCCTTCAATTTTGATACTATACTTCTCAATAATTCCAATAATTTCCTTCCAAAAGGTCTGAACAAGGGGGCAACAAGGTGAAAAAAATTAACCTCCTCCATTTGACATTTTGTACAACCCGCTTCCTAAGTCCCATCCTCTTCAATCCCAGTGGGGTATAGTACAACCTATACAATATTTTGGTTTGGACCATAATGTGAGCCTTATTATATGAAGTATATTTCAAATTTGCAATTGCTCTATCCCAAGTGTCTACAACCCCTAAATCCCTTTCCCACCTCCCCTTAATTACTTCTTGGAAATTTCCTGAAATTTCCTGTCCCAGCATTTTATATACGGTATTTTTGACATAGGTTTCGAAATCACTGGTCCTCTCATTAATTCAACCAGGGGGTGTGAGAGGGGTACTCCGCTGCTCAGCGTTTGGAACAAACTGTTCCGAACGTTGGAGCCGGCGCCGGGAGCTCGTGACGTCATAGCCCCGCCCCCTCATGATGTCATGCCCCACCCCCTCAATGCAAGATTATGGGAGGGGGCATAATGGCTGTACAGAGGGCCCCAATATGGGCCTTCTGTTGTTGGGCCTTAAAGGGGTATTCCAGGAAAAAACTTTTTTTTTTATATATCAACTGGTTCCAGAAAGTTAAACAGATTTGTAAATTACTTCTATTAAAAATTCTTAATCCTTTCAGTACTTATGAGCTTCTGAAGTTAAGGTTGTTCTTTTCTGTCTAAGTAAACTCTGATGACACGTGTCTCGGGAAACGCCCAGTTTAGAAGCAAATTCCCATAGCAAATCTCTTCTAAACTGGGCGGTTCCTGAGACACGTGTCATCAGAAGCTCTGCAGTGCCCGCGGCTCACTGGCTTTCAGCACTTGCAGGGGGAGGTGACAGCTTCCATTCTCCAAACAGAACAAAAGTCCTGCGCCCTCGGCTCACAAATCATTGGGGAGGATGTGCAGCGCTCACAGGAGGAGAAGCAGCGCCTGCGGGTAACATATGATTAGTCCCCCGATGTGGGGAGAGAGCGCTGTGGCTGATAATTCATTCGGGGGGCGGGGCCCGACCGGTATTGCGGTATATGGAAAAATTGATATCGTAAACCGAAAACTTACCGGTATTCGGTATGAACCAGTATACCGCCCAGAACTAGTTCAACCTGAAGATTTTATTGGTCCCAGACATCTCTTCCACCTGGATCTCCACTATTAGAGATGAGCGAACTTACAGTAAATTCGATTCGTCACGAACTTCTCGGCTCGGCAGTTGATGCTTTTCCTGCATAAATTAGTTCAGCTTTCAGGTGCTCACGTGGGCTGGAAAAGGTGGATACAGTCCTAGGAGACTCTTTCCTAGGACTGTATCCACCTTTTCCAGCCCACCGGAGCACCTGAAAGCTGAACGAATTTATGCAGGATAAGGATGTCATCAACTGCCGAGCCGAAAAGTATGTGACGAATCGAATTTACTGTAAGTTCGCTCATCTCTATCCACTATCAATGGAACGTGATCTAATCTACTACCATAAAAAAAAAATATTTTTGACATATTTCCGGGCTAAAATTTTACAAAATGCCAAGTCGATCCGCGAGGCAGCTCTATATGAGGCACCATAGCAGGAATAAACCTTGTCATCTGGATGTAATTCTCTCCAAATATCTGTCCATTTTAAAGGGGTACTCCACTGGAAAACATTTTTGTTTAATCAACTGGTGCCAGAAAGTTAAACAGATTTGTAAATGACTTCTATTAAAAAATCTTAATCCTTCCAGTACTTATTAGCTGCTGAATACTACAGAGGAAATTCTTTTCTTTTTGAATTTCCTTTTTGTCTTGTCCACAGTGCTCTCTGCTGACACCTGATGCCCGTATCATGAACTGTTCAGAGCAGGAGAAAATCCCAATTGCAAACCTATGCTGCTTTGGACAGTTCCTGACACGGACATCAGGTGTCAGCAGAGAGCACTGTGGACAAGACACAAAAGAAATTCAAAAAGAAAAGTATTTCCCCTGTAGCATAGAGCTGCTAAAAACTACTGGAAGGGTAAAGATTTTTTTTAATAGAGGTCATTTACAAATCTGTTTAACTTTCTGGCACCAGTTGATTTAAAGAAAAAAAAAAAGTTTTCCTCCGGAGTACCCCTTTAAGGTCAAAATGGGCTTGGTCTTTAAGGGGTTAAAGAGTATCACCACATTGGCAATTGGGTTATCGCAGTGATGCATCTAAAATAAGAAATGAAGCAACTTTGCTATAGCTGTAGATAAATATATATAGATAGATAGATAGATAGATAGATAGATAGATAGATAGATAGATAGATATAGATGTAGATATAGTTGTGTATGTAGGATCTAATCTATGATATTCGCCCATAAGGGGAAATGGAATGAAATACAATAAACCATGATGGGGACTTTCCATACAGAACAGAATAATGGTCAGTATGAAGCTTACAGTGTAAAGCAGTGTTTCCCAACTAGTGTACCTCCATCTGTTGCAATACTACAACTCCCAGCATGCCCGGACAGCCTTCGGCTGTCCGGGCATGCTGGGAGTTGTAGTTTTGCAACAGATGGAGTCACCCTGGTTGGAGAACACTGACCTAGAAGTAGATGGTTATGTATATGCTATCTTGCGTTGGCTGTCCGGACATGCTGGGAGTTATAGTCTTGCAACAGCTGGAGGCACCCTGGTTGGGAAACACTAACGTAAATCCATAATGTAAGATAAGTTTGTTACAATAAAAGAGTTCCAAGCAGTAGTTAGATCAGCCACAGTAGGGTTCTTTCCCACATCCTATGAGACCCAACAGGCATAGTTTAGGTTCCAATGGCAAAATAAACGTATACACTGTAGAAATGATCAAGATCATCCAGTACGAAACTAAGGCTGGGTTCACACCACGTTTTGCAATACAGTTCCCGTATCAGGTTTTTGCTAAAAAACTGATTCCTCAAAACCGGACTAAACTGTGTCAAAATGTGTATACAAACTTTTATCTGTATGCGGTTGAAAACCGTATACGGTTAGAAAAGTGATGTCCGGTTGCATCCGTTTTTTAAGAAAAAAACATATAAGTTTTTAACTTTTGACTCCATTATGAATAAAGTTTTACTTGTTTGATTGAAATTACAAGAAAAAAAAACTGTGCAAAGTCAAAAACCGTATGGTGAAAACCGGATGGAACCGTACGCACAAACGGTTCTGTACAGTTCCCATTGACTCCCATGTTAAAAAAAAAAAAAAACATATACAGTTTAATACAGTTTTCACCCAGACCAAAAACCGTGGTAGGCCACGGTTTTCTGTCTGGAAAAAAACGTATGGTTTGAAAAACAGAGACAACCGTATACATTATGGTGCATACGATTTTGAATGGGAAGTCTATGGGCACGGTTTTCTGTACGGTTGCATACTTTTTTTTTTATGAAACCGTATGCCGAAACCGTATAGTAAAATCGTGGTGTGAACCCACCCTTAGGCTGGGTTCACAAAACCACGTTTTTGCAATACAGTTCCCGTATCAGGTTTTTGATTAAAAAAAAAAAAAAAAAGGATTCCTCAAAATCTGACTAAACTGTATTAAAAAGTGTGTACAAATTTTGATCCGAATACGGTTTGAAAAATAATGTCCAGTTGCATCAGTTTTTTAAGAAAAAAGCATATAAGTTTTTAACTTTTCACTCCATTATGAATAAAGTTTCACTTGTTTGATTGAAATTCCAAGAAAAAAAAAACTGTGCAAAGTCAAAAACCGTATAGTGAAAACCGGATGGAACCGTACGCGCATACAGTTCTGTACGGTTACCATTGACTCCCATGTTAAAAAAAAAAAAAAAACTTATGTGTTTCAATACAGTTTTTCACCCAGACAAAAAAATCGTGGTAGGCTACCGTTTTCCGGTACGGGAAAAAAACGGAAAACCGTACAGGATGCAAAACGGACACAACCGGATGCATTGTTTGTCGATGGAGAGTCAATGCATACGGTTTTCAATACGGTACATTGAAAACTTATACGGGAACTGTATTGCAAAAACGTGGTGTGAACCCGGCCTTAGATTCATGCATTCCCAGGTCTGACCACCTGTTACTCTTCCTCCCCATAGGAAATACCACACTCACGTTCTGCAGTTTGACGGCGAAGGTGGCTGGAAGTTTGAGAAGCTGGACACCGCCGCCCGGATCTCGCTCACCGAGGAGAAGCAAAGACTCGAGCAGCAGCTCGCCGGAGTGCCAAAGATGCAGCAGCGGTTCACTGAACTGTGCCAGATCCTGGGAGAAGATTCCGAAGTGTCCGGCGGTGAAGACGGCCAGAAAGCTGAACAGCCTATGTAAGGACATTCCTAGGCGGTCTCAGCTACCATCGCTGTTTCATGCTGTCAAGGTGTGTCCAGCCCATCGCCTCACCAGTACCCGCCGTGCAGCACGTACTACCCACACCTGCCTTTCCCTTTTCTTTCTTTTTTTTTTTCTCTATAATTTAGATTAATTGTCTGTAGGATACAGCAGACCATAATAACTCAGATCATCCTGGTAGGCAAAGAGTCGCTGGGCACCCCCTTGACTAGTTTCCGACACTGAATGTGTGGTCATCCTGCTACAGGCAGGAGTCATTTCTGTCCTTTTTAGAAACCTATAGAGGGTTTCAATCCAGAAAATGTGAAGGAAAGGAGCCCCTCTGCATCAGGTAAGGGCATCCCAGATTGTGTAGGGTTAACATGAAAGGATTACATACCGCCAGCCGATTCCACCCTCGCCTTCTGCACGAGTATCGGGGAGAGGCTTTATACCGTGCGGCCGGACCTGTACAGTTCTTACCTTAGGCTGCAAAAGTATTCAACCCCCCTATATCAGTGGTCTTCAACCTGCGGACCTCCAGATGTTGCAAAACTACAACTCCCAGCATGCCCGGACAGCCAACGGCTGTCCGGGCATGCTGGGAGTTGTAGTTTTGCAACATCTGGAGGTCCGCAGGTTGAAGACCACTTCCCTATATGTTCTTTATATGCAAAGTAGTAATGGAATCCAACCCTACTCCATGACTAAGCCTCACTATGGACACTGTGATGATTTGGGCTTAGAATAATTTAACCGTTAAAGGGGGTTATCCAGGAAAAACTTTTTTATATATATATATATATATATATATATATATCAACTGGCTTCAGAAAGTTAAACCGATTGGTAAATTACTTCTATTAAAAAATCTTAATCCTTCCAATAATTATCAGCTGCTGAAGTTGAGTTGTTCTTTTCTGTCTGGAAACAGTGCTCTCTGCTGACATCTCTGCTTGTCCCGGGAACTGCACAGAGTAGAAGAGGTTTGCTATGGGAATTTGCTTCTACTCTGGACAGTTCCCGAGACACGTGTCATCAGAGAGCACTTAGACAGAAAAGAACAACTCAACTTCAGCAGCTCATAAGTACTGAAAGGATTAAGATTTTTTTTTAATAGAAAGAACTAATTTACAAATCTGTTTAACTCTCTGGAGCCAGTTGATGTATAAAAAAGAGTTTTTTCCTGGATAACCCCCTTTAAATTCCTTATTCTGATTAAATTGAAGTGGTGCCTGTCATGCCACTGGCACCATTTGTATAATGAGTATCATTCTGTAATTCATCGAGTGATTGTACTGTAGCTGTGGTGTCCTGAAGGTTCAGCTGTAGAGGGAAAAGTTTAAGAAAAACAAACACTTTTTTTCTTTTTTATTCTTTTTTTTATCTCTGCTTGCTGTCAGTGAATGAAACTTGAGGTTTCCATTCAAAAGCTAAAAAAATCTGCATAGCATAGACCTAATACTTCTCATAAGGCAAACCTCCACAAGCTAAACGCATGCATCAGCAACAGCACAAATGTCTTCTCGGTTCTGCAGATTTTCCTTAAAGGGGTACTCCGGTGGAAAACTTTTTTTTTTTTTATTTTTTTTTCTTAACTGGTGCCAGAAAGTTAATCAGCTGTTTGCTACAGAGGAAAATCTTTATTTTTTTGAATTTCTTTTTTGTCTTGTCCACAGTGCTCTCTGCTGACACCTGATGCCCGTATCAGGAACTGTCCAGAGCAGGAGAAAATCCCCATAGCAAACCTATGCTGCTCTGGACAGTTCCTGACATGGACAGAGGTTTCAGCAGAGAGCACTGTGGACAAGACATAAAAGAAATACAAAAAGTAAAGAATTTCCTCTGTAGTACTCAGCTGCTAAAAAGTACTAAAAGGATTAAGATTTTTTAATAGAAGTAATTTACAAATCTGTTTAACTTTCTGGCACCAGTTGATTTAAAAAAAATAAAAAAAAAGTTTTCCACTGGAGTACCCCTTTTACGGGTATCTCCACATTAGCAACCGTGTTATCGCAGTAATTCATCTAAAATAGCGAATGAAGCAACTTTACAATATAAAAACATAAACATATATATATATATATAAGATAGAGGTGCATTTATTATTCTAGAGCATGGTTTCCCAACCAGTGTACCTCCAGCTGTTGCAAAACTACAATTCCCAGCATATCCATACAGCCAAAGGCTGGAGGCACACTGGTTGGGAAACACTGTTCTAGAGGCTTCAGGGCATACTGGGAGTTGTAGAGTTGCAACAGCTGGAGGCACTCTTTTTGGATAAACCCCGTTCTAGAGGCTTCAGTGCATGCTGGGAGTTGTAGATTTGCAACAGCTGGAGGCACTCTTTTTGGGAAACACAATTCTAAAGGCTTCAGTGCATGCTGGGAGTTGTCACCTTGCAACAGCTGGAGGCACACTCGGTTGGGAAACACTGTTCTATAGGCTTCAGATCGCTAATCCCCTGTACCAGGCATTGTATAGTAATGTCAGAAAAAAAAGCTGAGCTGTTAGGGGCTTATTTGTCGACAGACGTGTTGACTGTTACTGGTAGCGACAAGCAGAATTGCGCATGAAGCTCTGGGGTGCAATACAATTCAAAATCAGTACAAGAAAAGTGGGTTAACGCTTTATGTATTTTATTTTCCTATATATATATTATAAAATGTAGTTCACATGTAGACACACCTTGTCTATAGACACATTATTTCTATTGTATTTTTCCCTATTCATGCGGGTGGGCCCGTTCAGCGCAGAGGTGAGACAATCGCATGAGATAACGCTACCCTGAACTCATGGCGCTGAAAGAGTAGAAGTGTCACCCGGCGGCTCGGGGAGATTGCATCTCACCTAAGCACTTAAGCAGGCCAAGATTTACAGGCCCGCACATTCCCTGTAAGCCGGCGTGTGACTGCGAGGCGCCTCGACTTGTACATTAGCTCTCATTATGATTCCATGTTTGATAAAACCCCAATACAGCCGCTGACAGACATCTGGAATGGATCCCCGGCATGTAGTCATGTGACCACAATATAGTCGAGCGAGTAAGCTGGAAATGCCTAGAACAGGGTTTCCCAACCAGGCTGCCTCCAGCTGTTTCAAAACTACAACTCCCAGCATGCCCGGACAGCCAACGGCTGTCCGGGCATGCTGGGAGTTGTAGTTTTGCAACAGCTGGAGGCACCCTGGTTGGTAAACCCTGACCTAGACATAGATGGTTATGTATATGATATTATGTGTCGGCTGTCCGGGCATGCTAGGAGTTGTAGTTTTGCAACAGCTGGAGGCACCCTGGTTGGTAAACCCTGACCTAGACATAGATGGTTATGTATATGATAATATGTGTCGGCTGTCCGGGCATGCTAGGAGTTGTAGTTTTGCAACAGCTGGAGGTACCCTGGTTGGTAAACCCTGACCTAGACATAGATGGTTATGTATATGATATTATGTGTTGGCTGTCCGGGCATTCTAGGAGTTGTAGTTTTGCAACAGCTGGAGGCACCCTGGTTGTTAAACACTGGCCTAGACATAGATGGTTATGTATATGATATTCTGTGTTGGCTGTCCGGGCATTCTAGTTGTTGTTTTGCAACAGCTGGAGGCACCCCGATTGATAAACACTGGCCTAGAAGTAGATAGCTACGTATATGATATTCTATGTTGCATTGGAGGGAAAGAGCCGAGACGATTTATTTAACAGGCCTGTGAAAGTAAACATGGCCGCCACAGCTGTGACAGGATCTGGGTATTATTTGCTCTGCTGGGAGTTGTAGTTTTGCAACAGCTGGAGGCACCCTGGTTGGTAAAACACTGACCTAGACATAGATGGTTATGTAGATGATATTCTGTGTTGGCTGTTCGGGCATGCTGGGAGTTGTAGTTTTGCAACATGTAGATTTATACATATATGAATTGGATTGGAGGGAAATAGCAGAGATGATTTATCACTATTTTAACAGGCCTGTGAAAGTAAACATGGCCGCCACAGCTGTGACAGGACCTGGGTATTTGCTCTGTCGGCTTAGTAGAACAATAGTAATGTGTACAAAGGCGATCCCATTAGATCTGGTGGGAGACCCCCTCCCCCCCATGAGATTTCGCATAGTTATCACCATCACATTTTACTTATTCGAGTCGGACTTCACTTTCTCCATTCACAGCCGTGAGGGAAGCTGAGGGGGTTGTATAGCTCCTTTTTAGGAACCGCTTTAGGCGACATTTGCATTGCTGTGTGCTCCGACCCGTTCAGGGTCCGGTCTGTGCCAAACAGAGCCGAATGGTCCCTTTTCATGACGGACATCGCGGGGTCCCGACGGATCTCATTGACTTTAATGGAGTCTGTGTGGTGTCTGGTATTTTTAGGGGAGGTGAGCGGAGAAAAAAATATCGGACATGCAGTGTTTTTTTTTATTTTTTCTCTGCTCGACTCACGTCCTTACGCGAAGGAATTTAGCTAGCGGAGCTAAACGGCAATGTGAACATAGCCTTAGCAGATATATAGGGTGCCCTAGGGAGACAATGGTAAAATGGGGGAGATTTATCAAAACCTGTCCAGAGGAAAAGTAGCTGAGTTGCCCATAGCAACCAATCAGATCGCTTCTTTCATTTCTGAAAAGGCCTCTGAGAAATGAAAGAAGCGATCTGATTGGTTGCTATGGGCAACTCAGTGACTTTTCCTTTGGACAGGTTTTGATAAATCTTCCCCCATATCTCTGCTTTTGCAGAACCTTGTTAATTGATATGGCAGAAAGGACTTTGGGTGGTGGTGGGGGGGGGGGGTCAGTTATCAAAATTGATGCAAAAGGAGAGTGGAGCAGTTGCCATAGCAACCACAGGCATCTTCACTTCCCATTCACAATACGGATTTTCCAAGCAGAATTCGGCTTGGAAAATACAGTGCAGCAGTCTTTCATTGTTCTCAGTGGTATTCTGCTGCATCATTCACTCTACGGAATTTTCGTGACAAACATTCTGCCGCGGAAATTCTGGACTCCAGACTCTGGGGAAAAAATTTACATGTCCATTCTTTCAATGGAATCCACCCTGAAATGTCATCTATTAAGACTGCACATTTTAGAGCACGCCTAGCGCCCGGGCGGAGATTCCGTAGTGTGAATGAGCCCTGACATCTGATTGGTTGCTATGGGCAACTGCTCCAGGTTTCCCTAGAGGTCTCTTTGATAAATCTTTCCCCTATTGAGTTTGATGTAAATTAACCCTGAAGGTTCAGGTTTTGAACATGACTAATAATAAGTAAGACGTTTTTTTTTTTTGTATTTTCAGCAGAAAGAAAAGGGGAAGTAGTTCCTACTTAGACATCACAGGGTGTCTGAAAGAAGGGCTTGTAGACACTATTGTGTAACGGATCCATTGCTAGGTTGTCCAGTCTTCACAGCTGTTATTTCTCTACAGTGAAGCTGAGCTGCAATACCAGATACAACCATGAGTGGCACTGTTTCTGTGGGAGAAAACTGCGGAGCCATGGTTCTCATCTCATAAAACCCCTTTAGGATAATCATACACAGTGTACAAGATATTCTTATATCCTTGTATCATATGTTTATCTGTAGTGAATTTCTGTCTGTCTATATCAATGTTTCCCAACCAGGGTGCCTCCAGCTGTTGCAAAACTACAACTCCCAGCATGCCCGGAGCTGCTGGCAAACTGGTTGGGGAATACTGGTCTAAATAAACCAAACTCCATCCCTCTTAAAGGTAACCTGTCTCCATGAAAGTGCTATCCAATCTACCGGCCGCATGTTATAGGGCGGGGGTTCTCAACCAGGGGTGCGCGTAGGGTTATGCGGGGGTATGGCAATTTGCTGACAAATACCGGCCATGCATTGGTCAGTATTCGTCAGCACAGAGCGGGGCTTGGACACCGTTGAGTGGCTGCTGGGCCCGACGTGTGGCACAGCGCAAAGGAACGTCACCCTTCAGTGCGGCCCTCCGACTCCCGCCGAATGGGATAGACACAGGCCTGGTAAGCATGTTATAATAAGTGTGGGAGGGTGTTATTGTATGTATCTCATATATTGGCCCAGGGGGATCGAAGGGGGAAATAATGGCAGAAGGGGATTAAGATGGAGGGGGGTGGGGTAATGGAAAAAGAGGATCAGAGGGGGAATAATGGCAAAAGGGGATTAAGTATGGCATGAGAAAGATAAGCACGTGCCATTATGATATTAAGTACTTTTATGACTTATTTTGTCAGCGGGTACACCTCGTTTGTAAAAGTTCCGCACGAGAGGTACCCGCAGACATACTTTCATCCTTTGGGGATACAGTCGCGAGAAAGGTTGAGAACCACTGTTACAGAGCACAAGAAGCTGGGCAGATTAATATATAGATAGATAGAGATATAGTAGAGCTTTATCTTGTTGAATATAATTCCCTGCTTATTCAGGGCTTAGGAGTCCAGTGGGCGTGTCACTTAATGATTGACAGCGGTCAGTCATTGATTAGGAACGCCCACTGGACTCCTAAGCCCAAAATGATCAGAGATTTAAGTGGATAAAATACAAGTTATGCTAAAACTATATACTGTATATCAATCTGCTCAGCTCCACCTTCTATATAACATGATACCAGCAGCTCAGACTACACGTTTAAAGGGACAGGTTCCCTTTTATGGAGACCCTAAACTTATAGGGTTTTCCAGAGTCAGGAAAAGCTGAATGACCATCTCGGTGGGAGGTGCTGTGGCGGCCATGTTAGTTGTCATTGTCACCTAACTGTTAGCAGCAAGTTATTATGTATATGTAATGTTTTAATGCCAGCAGGGATTGGGTTAACTAAATCGTAGGGATTAATGTTTGGCGCAGCGGGGAGTATATTAATTACCGACCCAAGGCTCCCAGTCAGGTTACACAAGAGCGCTCCCCTCCCAGGTAATAAATACACAGCTCCCATTGTCTGAGGGTTTCATCATACGACACTACAGCCTCAGTTTGCACCCACAGGGCAGATCCAGGGGCGGCTTCAAGGATGAGGCCTTTTGTCTTGGATGGAGAAGGGTGAAGTTGCAGATTATTGTGAAACCCAGAGGTGTCTGGAAGCGTAGCAGCTGCACACCGGATCACTATCCGAGCAAACACGTTGTGGTGTTCAAGAAACATCTGCTAAACCAGCGGATACGATTTTATTATTATTATTTAGGGCTCCAATTCTTCATTAGGCTTGGTTTACACCCTGTATGGCTGTACATCACTGGGATAATGTGAAAAACGTATGCCGATGTATAGGGCAGCGAAAAAAAAAGATGCTACTCAGCTCACCACTCAATGTGTATAGGATCCTAGGGCAGTGTGTTGGGTTCAGTGTTAGAACGTGGGCCGTATCTCGTTCCAACACATCCAGTAGAAAGGTTTTGGGTTTTTTAAGCTTCCAGCTCCCAAAAATTTGAAGAAAAAAATAACTATAAAAGCTTCACATTTATTGGATAGGCATATACAAAAAAGTGCGCAATAAAAAAAGCAAAAAGCAGTGAATATATATATATTTTTTTAACTTTATATATAAATATTTTACATATATAGATATATAAACACTGCTTTTACAAGCCCTTTTTTGTAAATATAAATTTTTAATGCCTATCCAATAAATTCGTAGTTTTTATAGGTTTTTTTTTCATTTGTTTTTTTTAGTTTCCAGATCCCATTTTACTGGATCTATAGGGCAGTGTACCTATAGCAGATCCCTTCTTTTTTATGGATAAAACAACGTCTACTAGTGACGACATTTGGTCAATTTTTCCGAACGCGTGTGTTTGTTTTGCACGACTGAAAAAGGGCAGTAGACGACAATATTGAGTCAGGCCTAATAAAAGTATTAATTTCACGAAAAAGACAACATTTAGTCACTAATAGACTACATTCCGTCCGTTAGTGGAAACAGGTCACGTCTCGGTATAAGTTGGCAAACCTTTTTTGCCAGTTTCCCTTAAGTATATTAGCGACGACAAGAACCCAGCCTTAGCATATGTAACTCCAAAGTCGAATTATTTTAACCGCCCCACGTAGTCCAATGGAGAATGGCGAAGCCTGCGTCTCTGTGTGACTGGTGGGTCTCTTGTATGTAAAGCTCATGATCCGCTTTATACATGTCCGCTGTTTTGGCTGCTCTCAATAGCTTTACACTCTTTCCTACAGCCTGACACGTTTCACGCCTTGTTCACAGCTTACATATACTGATGTAGAATGCCGGTCTGTATAAGGTTTAATAGATTCTGATATCACACATTGTTCAAGTCCTCAAATTCAAGTTACTCATCCTCCCAGACCAGCGTTTCCCAACCAGGGTGCCTCTGGCTGTTGCATAACTACAACTCCAGGCATGTTGGCTGTCCGGGAATGCTGGGAGTTGTTGTTTTGAAACAGCTGGAGGCACCCTGGTTGAGAAACACTGGCCTAGACTGTCAGCAAGCAGGGACAAAATGCTCTAATGATGCCTCCCTTTATAGAAGCTGGGGTTATATATATGCTTGGAGTTGTAGTTTTGCAAAAGTGGGGGGTAGGGGACAGAGGAAGGAAGCAGGTTTGCTGGATCAGACATTAGAATCCGCGTGTATTTTGGTAACATATAGTAGCTGCAGAGAAAAAAAAAAAGGTGAAAACAAAATTTCTGATTATATGCAAAGTTGCTTCATTTTGGATCCATTGGGACAAGACAGATTTGCTGTGTAAGGGAAAATCTGTTGAGCAGTAAGGCTATGATAACATGGCGGAAAATATAGTATTCAACACATTTGCATGTTCCGCCGGCGGAAGGACCGCTCGGAAATGCGCAGCCTCCATAGATGGCAATGGGTTTTTAAGCAGAATCTGCTGAAACGATCAACAGGTTGTGACTGATGGGTCTCCTCTATGTAAAGCTCATTATAAGCTTTATACAGCTTTTTTTGGCTACCCTCAATTGTTTTACACTCTTTCCAACAACCCAACACGTTTCATGCCTCAGTCACAGCTTCCTTATTTATACTGATATAGTATGCCGGTCTGTTTAAGGGTTAATAGATTCTGTTATCACACATTGTTCAATTGCTCAAATTCAAGTGAATCCCAACCAGGGTGCCCCCCCCCAGCTGTTAAAAAACTACAACTCCCAGCATGCCCGGACAGCCGAAGGCTGCCCGGGCATGCTGGGAGTTGTAGTTTTGCAACAACTGGAGGCGCCCTGGTTGGGAAACACTGGTCTAGACTGTCAGTAAGCAGGGATAAAATGTTCGCGTGCTATGATTAGGCCAGTAAAGAGATTGTTTTTGTGCACGGTGCAGCAGATCCCCATTAAAATCAATGGGACTTTGATGCAGCGGAGTATTTCGTGAGCAAGACTTTTGAAATAAAATTCTGAGCAATGGCCCATTCATATCAATGAATGTGAGCTTCAATATTATCATAGATTTCAAGTAGCGGAAATCTCTGACTAAGGCTAAATATCTGAGATCCTAGACAAGTATCCTAGAACAGTACATGTATCCGACTGTTTTGACTGGACTTTCCCCTTTAAAGGGGTACTCCATTGGAAAAACATTTTTTTTTTAATCAACTGGTGCCAGAAAGTTAAACAGATTTGTAACTTACTTCTATTTAAAAAAAATCTTAATCCTTCCAGTACTTATCAGCTGCTGTATGCTCCACAGGAAATGATTTTCTTTTTGAATTTCCTTTCAGTTTGACCACAGTGCTCTCTGCTGACACTTCTGTCCATTTTAGGAACTTTACAGAGTAGGAGCAAATCCCCATAGAAAACTTATCTTGCTTTGGACAGTTCCTAAAATGGACAGAGGTGTCAGCAGAGAGCACTGTGGTCAGGCAGAAAGGAAATTCCAAAGGAAAAGCACTTCCTGTGGAGCATACAGCAGCTGCTAAGTACTGAAAGGATTAAGATTTTTCAATAATAGTAATTTACAAATCTGTTTAACTTTCTGGCACCAGTTGATTTAATTTTTTTTTTTTTCCAGGGGAGTACCCCTTTAAATGGTCACTCCATCAGTATAATATAGTATAGTCACAGATGAGGGTGGCGCCAGGCTCGGCAGACACACGGTTAAACATTTACTCATTTATTCCGAGCAGGGCACAGTTTTCAGAACCTGACCATGCTTCCTGCCCACCCATTTCCTCATGTTCTCTGCCCAATCTCGGCCGGACCTTTCTCGGCTCCAGACGCTTAATGATCTCTGAACCTTATTGTTATCAGGTATCGTAATTTTGCACAAGATCCACCAATCTATATCTGTGTTTTCCGCAGGGCTAATATATTTATAACTAATACTTGTATCACCTTTTATAATGACATGAATGCACTTAAAGCCATATATACAGCAACCGAGGACTTTCCTAAGTTCTCTCTCATATACTGGAAATAGCATATTGTTATAACCGACCCCCCCTATAGGACAGCACTGTTCACATATTACTGCCGACCCCCCATAACCAAGTGGATCTCTGAGTATTGTGCTTGTTCTAACTGACTATGCAACTGTCCATTGACACTCAGTAAATCAGAATATGTGCCTTAATTGTTGGGTCAAAGACCAAATGTCTTATATTGTTAGATACTAATAAATGTATGATCTCAAAATACTGGGCTGTGTCATGGCGCTTCTTTCTATTTAGAACCAATATCCTGTCAAAATCGCAGTGTGTTCTTTTTTTTCTTTCTTTTCCCACTCTTCCATCTTCTTCCTTTCTTCCTTCCTCTCTCCTCCCCCTTTTCTCTCTCTTCCTTTCTTCCTTCCTTCATGCCTTCCCTCTCTCTCTCTCCCTCTCTCACTCCTCATTCTCTCTCTCTCCTCTTTCTCCCTCTCTCTCTCACACGCTCTTTTTCTCTTTCTTCCATCCTCTTTCGTTTTCCTTCCTCCCTTTCTTTCTTTCTCTCTCTGTCTCTCTCTTTTTCACTCCCTCCCCTTTTCTCTCTTTCTCTTTCTTCTCTCTCATCCACACTCACTGGCCCCTTTTTTATGTGCACCTTGCTAGTACTGGGTTGGACCCCTTTTGTCTTTATTCTTCATGGTATACCCTACAAGATACTGGAAACATTCCTTAGTCTTATGGACATGATGACATCACACAGTTCCTCCATATGGACATGATGACATCACACAGTTCCTCCATATGGACATGATGACATCACACAGTTCCTCCATATGGACATGATGACATCACACAGTTCCTCCATATGGACATGATGACATCACACAGTTCCTCCATATGGACATGATGACATCACACAGTTCTTCCATATGAACATGATGACATCACACAGTTCCTCCATATGGACATGATGACATCACACAGTTCCTCCATGTGGACATGATGACATCACACAGTTCCTCCATGTGGACATGATGACATCACACAGTTCCTCCATGTGGACATGATGACATTACACAGTTCCTCCATATGGACATGATGACATCACACAGTTCCTCCATATGGACATGATGACATCACACAGTTCCTCCATATGGACATGATGACATCACACAGTTCCTCCATATGGACATGATGACATCACACAGTTCCTCCATATGGACATGATGACATCACACAGTTCCTCCATATGGACATGATGACATCACACAGTTCCTCCATATGGACATGATGACATCACACAGTTCCTCCATATGGACATGATGACATCACGTAGTTGCTGCAGATTTGTCGGCTGCACATCCATGATGAGAATCTCCCGTTCCCCCACATCCCAGTGGCCCCCGGTGTGGTCTTTGCTGCTGTTGTCCATCTGCTTTAAGGTTGCACATGTTGTGCATTCAAAGATGGTATTCTGCATACCTTACATAGTTACATAGTTAGTACGGTTGAAAAAAGACATATGTCCATCAAGTTCAACCAGGGAATTGAAGGGTAGGGGTGTGGCGCGATATTGGGGAAGGGAATTTATATTTCTTCATAAGCATTAATGTTATTTTGTTCCAGGAATGTATCTAATCCTGTTTTAAAGCTGTTAATTTTTCCTGCTGTGACCAGTTCCTGAGGTAGACTGTTCCATAAGTTCACAGTTCTCATGGTAAAGAAGGCGTGTCGCCCCTTGAGACTAAACTTTTTCTTCTCCAGACGGAGGGAGTGCCCATGGTTGTCATGTGTGGTTAATTGCGTTACTGTTGTCTTTAAGTCATCTCGAACCAATCTGCCCGTTCTCCTCTGACATCAAAAAGGCATTTTCGTTCCACACAACTGCTGATTACTTGATATATATTTTTTGGACTATCCTTTGTAAACCCCAGATGATGATGTGTGTAAAAAAAAATCCCAGTAGATCAGCAGCTTCTGAAATACTCAGACGACAGTAAAACTTACATCACACAAGTACAGTGTTTCCCAACCAGGGTGCCTCCAGCTGTTGCAAAACTACTACTGAGAGTTGTAGTTTTGCAACAGCTGGATGCACCCTGGTTGGAAAACACTGCTCTAGTTAGGAGCCTGCTTACTCAGCAAACAGGGAAAGAGAAAATACATAAATGGGCCAAAAACAACAATGTCTGTAAGATTAAGAATTTTTTGCACATTTTTACAATTTATTTACAGATATAGGGGGAGATTTATCAAAACATGTATAGAGGAAAAGTGGTGCAGATGCCTATAACAACCAATCAGATCGCTTCTTTCATTTTTAAAAAGGTCTCTGAAAATTTAAAGAAGCGATCTGATTGGTTGCTATGGGCAACTGCACCGCTCTTCCTCTACACAGATTTTGATAAATCTTCCCCATAATGTCTATACACAGTTCTAGAGGGTTATACTTCCATAATACAGCATCTGGTGGCGATATCCAAAATAGACTCCAAGGAGGGACCCACATCCTCAAGATACACCAACATGTCTTCCGCTTATAGGGAAATATTTTCCACCAAGGAGCCACGCAGAATACCACGTATAGAATCAGATCTGGTCCCCCTTTTTTAAGGGGAGTAGGGGGGAGACATCTTGATCGGTACACACCTGAGCCATAGATAGATAGATAGATAGATAAGTCATAAATTAGTTCAGCTTTCAGGTGCTCCCGTGGGCTGGAAAAGGTGGATACAGTCCTAGGAGACTCTTTTCTAGGACTGTATCCACCCACCGGAGCACCTGAAGGCTGAACTAATTTTTGCAGGATAAGTCATCAACTGCCGAGCCGAGAAGTTCGTGACGAATCGAATTTACTGTAAGTTCGCTCATCTCTAGTTGGCACCCCTGAAATTTTTCTAGAAAATGAAGTATTTCTCACAGAAAAGGATTGCAGCAACACATGTTTTGCTATACACGGGTTTATTTCCTTTGTGTGTATTGGAACTAAACCAAAAAAGGGAAGAAAAAAAAGCAAATTGGACATAATGTCACCAAACTCCAAAAATGGGCTGGACAAAATTATTGGACAAAATAAGATTGTTTGAAGCATGTGATGCTCCTTTAAACTTACCTGGGGCAAGTAACGTGTGGGCAATATACAAATCACACCTGAAAGCAGATAAAAAGGAGAGAAGTTCACTTAGTCTTTGCATTGCAAAGTTGCAGTCTGAGGACTTGAGAACCAAAATTGTGGAAAAATATCAACAATCTCAAGGTTACAAGTCCATCTCCAGAGATCTAGATTTGCCTTTGTCCACAGTGCGCAACATTATCAAGAAGTTTGCTACCCATGGCACTGTAGATAATCTCCCTGGGCTTTGACTGAAGAGAAAAATAGATGAAAGGTGTCAACGCAGGATAGTCCGGATGGTGGATAAGCAGCCCCAAACAAGTTCCAAAGGTATTCAAGCTGTCCTGCAGGCTCAGGGAGCATCAGTGTCAGCGCAAACTATCCGTCTACATTTAAATGAAATTAAACTCTATGGCAGGAGACCCAGGAGGACCCCACTGCTGACACAGAGACATAAAAAAACAAGACTACATTTTGCCAAAATGAACTTGAGTAAGCCAAAATCCTTCTGGGAAAACATCCTTCTGGGAATGAGGCCTACAGAGAAAAGAACACAGTACCTACAGTGAAATATGGTGTAGGTTCAATGATATTTTGGGGTTGTTTTGCTGCCTCTGGCACTGGGTGCCTTGAATGTGTGCAAGGCATCATGCAATCTGAGGATTACCAATGGATTTTGGTTCGCACTGTACAGCCCAGTGTCAGAAAGCTGGGTTTGCATCTGAGATCTTGGGTCTCCCAGCAGGACAATGACCCCAAATATACGTCAAAAAGAACCCCGAAATGGATGGCAACAAAGCGCTGGAGAGTTCTGAAGTGGCAGCAATGAGTCCAGATCTAAATCCCATTGATCACCTGTGGAGAGATCTTAAAATTGCTGTTGGGAAAAGGCGCCTTCCAATAAGAGAGACCTGGAGCAGTTTGCAAAGGAAGAGTGGTCCAACATTCCGGCTGAGAGGTGTAAGAAGCTTATTGATGGTTATAGGAAGCCACTGATTTCAGTTATTTTTTCCAAAGGGTGTGCAACAAAATATTAAGTTAAGGGTGCCAATAATTTCGTACAGCCCATTTTTGGAGTTTGGTGACATTATGTCCAATGTGCTTTTTTTTCCTCCCTTTTTTGGTTTAGTTCCAATACACACAAAGGGAATAAACATGTGTATAGCAAAACATGTGCTACTGAAATCCTTTTCTGTGAGAAATACTTCATTTTCTTAAAACATTTCAGGGGTGCCATCATTTACTGCCATGACTGTATGTGTATAACAAGATATATATATATATATATATATATATATATATATATATATACACACACACACACACACACACACACAGTCATGGCTGTAAATGTTGGCCCCCCTGAAATTTTTCAAGAAAATTAAGTAAATGAAGAAAATTGTCCTGCTGGAAGACCCAAGATCTTGGACGTAAACCCAGCTTTCTGACATTGGGCTGTACAGTGCGACCCAAAATCCATTGGTAATCCTCAGATTTCCTGATGCCTTGCACACATTTAAGGCACCCAGTGCCAGAGGCAGCAAAACAACCCCAAAACATCATTGAACCTCCACCATATTTCACTGTAGGTACTGTGTTCTTTTCTTTGTAGGCCTCATTCCATTTTCGGTAAACAGTAGAATGATTCGCTTTACCAAAAAGCTCTATCTTGGTCTCATCTGTCCACAAGATGTTTTCCCAGAAGGATTTTGGTTACTCAATTTCATTTTGGTAAAATGTAGTCTTGCTTTTTTATGTCTCTGTGTCAGCAGTGGGGTCCTCCTGGGTCTCCTGCCATAGCATTTAATTTCATTTAAATGTTGACAGATAGTTCGCGCTGACACTGATGCTCCCTGAGACTCTAGGACAGCTTGAATATCTTTGGAACTTGTTTGAGGCTGCTTATCCACCATCTGGACTATCCTGCGTTGACACCTTTCATACATTTTTCTCTTCCATCCACGCCCACGGAGATTAGCTACAGTGCCATGGGTTGCAAACTTCTTGATAATGTTGCGCACTGTGGACAAAGGCAAATCTAGATCTCTGGAGATGGACTTGTAACCTTGAGATTGTTGATATGTTTCCAAAATTTCGGTTCCCAAGTCCTCAGACAGTTCTTTTCTCCTCTTTCTGTTGTCCATGCTTAGTGTGGCACACACAGACACACAATGCAAAGACTAAGTGAACTTCTCTCCTTTTTTTAAAGTGTGATTTTTATATTGCCCAAACCTGTTACTTGCCCCAGGTGAGTTTAAAGGAGCATCACATGCTTGAAACAATCTTATTTTTCCACAATTTTGAAAGGGGGCCAATAATTTTGTCCAGCCCATTTTTGGAGTTTGGTGACATTATGTCCAATTTGCTTTTTTTCCTCCCTTTTTGGGTTTAGCTCCAATACACACAAAGGGAATAAACATGTGTACAGCAAAACATGTGTTACGGCAATCCTTTTCTGTGAGAAATATTTTTTTCTAGAAAAATTTCAGGGGTGCCAACATTTACGGCCATTTGTGTGTGTGAGTGTGTGTGTGTGTGTATATATATATATATATATATATATATATATATATAGTTGTGTATGTAGGATCTACGATATTTGCTCATAAGGGGAACTCGAATGAAATACAATAAACCATGACTGGGACTTTCCATACAGAACAGAATAATGGTCAGTATGAAGCTTACAGCGCAAGTCAGTGTTTCCCAACTAGGGTGCCTCCAGCTGTTGCAAAACTACAACTCCCAGCATGCCCGGACAGCCGAAGGCTGTCCGGGCATGTTGGGAGTTGTAGTTTTGCAACAGCTGGAGACACCCTGGTTGGGAAACATTGCTCTAGAAGATAAGAAGAGGGGCTGACACAATAACCGAAGTCTCCCACATAGAGCCGCACCTCTCCTCGGCTATATTTATACACATATATATATATATATATATATTTATACACATATATATATATTTATACACATATATATTGGCTTGACAGAGGCGACGGGAGGCCGCCGAAACGTAGCTCACCTTTGATTAATAAAGACACCACTTTATTTCACCAATCTGGAGTGCAATCTGGGAGTTATAGTCTTGCAACAGCTGGAGGCACCCTGGTTGGGAAACACTAGCGTAAAGCCATAATGTGAGGTAAGTTCAGCTGAATAGACTGCCAGGAGATCAACGCTTATGACTGGGAAATGTACGCTGAAATCCTCCACATTGCGTCCGTCAGGCTGTGTCTCATTATGCTTTCATCATATATATTTATGGTCTATACAAGTTACCACTACTCAGCCCACATTGACTTTCAAATTACAAACATTGAGCGAACATAAGGAGAAGTACGGTCTTTATTAGGTGCGGTTGATGGGAAAGAACCTAAATTATTACTTAACATTATATATATATACAGTATATATATTTTTATATATATATATATATATATATATATATATAACAATGAGGTATTTATACTCAATGCTGCACTGTGGCCTATGTATAACCTATCTAGAAAGACCGCTCTGAAGAGGACCACGTGTGAAAGCAAATATATTTTATAAGGGTACGTTCCCACACGGCGTATTTTGCTGCGTATTTGCTGCGTATTTGGTGCTGCGTATTTTCTTACCCATTGACTTCAACAGAGAAAATAAAGTACGCAGCAGCAAATACGCAGCAAATACGCCGTGTGGGAATGTACCCTTAAGCAATATAAGCACACAAAGAATGTTAAAAAAGACACAAAAGACATGGACACAGAAAATAGGCAAATTCAGGTCCAGTGTAAAATTGTCAGATGGTAACAAGGCAAAATAAAGAGCACAAATATATCAGCAGTAATCAGATAGTGGGGGAGATTTATCAAAACCTGTGCAGAGGAAGAGTGGTGCAGTTGCCCATAGCAACCAATCAGATTGCTTCTTTCATTTTCCACAGGCCTCTAAAGAGGCCTATGGAAAATGAAAGAAGCAATCTGATTGGTTGCTATGGGCAACTACACCACTCTTCCTCTGCACAGGTTTTGATAAATCTCCCCAAATGTCTTTATATAAGGTGCATGAAACTGCATAGTAACAGGATATACCAAGGTAAGTATCAATTGTACATGCGCCGCTATATAAAGTGCAATTGTACATACAAAGTGCATAAGAAGGGAATGTACCAAGGTGGATATCAGATATAGTAAATAATAAATCCAAATATGCACAGTAGTATGGAGTTGAAAACTCCAACGCACAGAGACCAAGGGAGAATACAATAGTACTCAAGGTAAAAGCCCCCCTGTATGTTCCCCCGTCACCCACCACACCTCCGACGCGTTTCGCCCAAGCGGGGCTTTGTCCAGGAGAAACACGTCAGAGGTGTGGTGGGTGACGGGGGAACATACAGGGGGACTTTTACCTTGAGTACTATATTCTCCCTTGGTCTCTGTGCGTTGGAGTTTTCAACTCTATACTACTGTGCATATTTGGATTTATTATTTACTATATCTGATATCCACCTTGGTACATTCCCTTCTTATGCACTTTGTATGTACAATTGCACTTTATATAGCGGCGCATGTACTATTGATACTTACCTTGGTGTATCCTGTTACTATGCAGCTTTATGCACCTTATATAAAGACACTATCTGATTACTGCTGATATATTTGTGCTCTTTATTTTGCCTTTTTACCATCTTTTTGTTACCAATTTTGCACTGGACCTGCATTTGCCTTTGTTCTCTCCCACCTCCCCTGGTCCCCACCTATTTTCTGTGTCCATGTCTTTTGTGTCTTTTTAACATTCTTTGTGTGCTTATATTGCTTAATAAAATATATTTGCTTTTACAAGTGGTCCTCTTTAGAGTGGTCTTTCTAGATAGGCATTTGTGTTTTTAACACCACAGGACCGTGTTACTAGGTTAAACTCTAGGTATCCCCCATGTTTGTGTTGGTGCTAACTGTGGTCTATGTGTCAAGCATCTCATCTACATAAGTCATAAGATGACATTGTTGGGGGTCTTTATCCATGAATTTCAATAGCGGGAATGTAGTACTAGATTTCCGGGAACGGTTATGTTTTAGAGAAGGAGTTGTCTTCATGGGACACCCCAAAGTATTACTATGTTATTTCCTTCACTGATATACTGCCATAATATTAAAGGGGTACTGCAGTGGAAAACATTTTTTTTTAATCAACTGACTCCAGAAAGTTAAACAGATTTGGAAATTAATTACTTCTATTTAAAAAAAAGCTTAATCCTTCCAGTACTTATCAGCTGCTGTATGCTCCAGAAGGAAATGTGTAGTTCTTTCTAGTCTGACCACGGTGCTCTCTGCTGACACCTCTGTCTGTCTCAGTAACTGTGAAAAGCAGGAGCAAATCCTCATAGCAAGCAAACCTCTCCTGCTCTGGAAGGCACCTGACATGGACAGAGGTGTCAGCAGAGAGCACTGTGGTCAGACTGGAAATAAAAAAAGAACTTCCTCTGGAGCATACAGCAGCTGATAAGTACTGGAAGAATGTTTAAATAGAAGTTATTTACAAATCTGTTTAACTTTCTAGCACCAGTAAAAAATAAAAAATAAATAAAACGTTTTCCACCAGAGTACCCCTTTAATCATACAGTAGAATCATAATCCTAGAAAGTCCCTTTAGGGCACAAACTTCTTAGAATAATCTTACATGTGTTTCAACATCCTCTTAGGCTTCATCGGGGGAACAGTGTCTAAACCTGCAGGACGGATGCCTGTCAGGCCTCAGGGAATGCCATTTTATATCCCCCAGCAGCCTAATGTACAGTGCTGAAATAGCCACGATTTATGTAGTTGGGGTTTTTTGTTAAAGTAAATGATCAGTCAGTCATACAATACCTATAAGTGTTCTCGCCTAGAGAAAACATGCCTTGAAAAATTCCTTAAAACTTTATCAAGTTACAAGCGACAAGCCAATATATCTATTTATAGTTCCCTTCTTTTCCATCATCCTGAATAGAGTTGAGCGAACTTACAGTAAATTGGCTCGTAGCGAACCTCGCAGCTCGGCTGTTGATTACTTTAGTCTGCGTAAATTAGTTCAGCTTTCCAAGGGCCCTGGTTACCTGGAAAGGTCCGGGTTGACAGTCTTAGGTCTCCTAGGTCTGTATCCACCTTTTCCAGGCAACTGGAGCCCTTGGAAAGCTGAACTAATTTTTGCAGACTAAAGTAATCAACAGCCGAGCTGCGAGGTTCGCTATGAGCTAATTTACTGTAAGTTCGCTCAACTCTAATCCTGAATGTCAAAGCAGCAGATTGATCCTGTGTATAGATAAATCATCCTATACTACAATAGTAGAGGAGTATTGCCAACCATAAACACTTAAAAAAAAAAAAAAAACAGGATTAAAGGGGTACTCCGGTGGAAAACTTTTTTTTTAAATCAACTGGTGCCAGAAAGTTAAACAGATTATTAAATCTTAATCCTTCCAGTACTTATTAGCTGCTGAATACTACAGAGGAAATTATTTTCTTTTTGGAACACAGAGCTCTCTGCTGACATCATGAGCACAGTGCTCTCTGCTGACACCTTTTTCCATTTTAAGAACTGTCCAGAATAGGAGAAAATCCCCATAGTAAACATATGCTGCTCTGGACAGTTCCTAAAATGGACAGATGTGTCAGCAGAGAGCACTGTGGTCATGATGTCAGCAGAGAGCTCTGTGTTCCAAAAAGAAAAGAATTTCCTCTAGTATTCAGCAGCTAATAAGTACTGGAAGGATTAATATTTTTTTTTATAGAAGTAATTTACAAATCTGTTTTACTTGCTGGCACCAGTTGATAAAAAAAAAAAGTTTTCCACCGGAGTACCCCTTTAATTTTAGCTTCTGTATTATGGCCTACGGCCCAACTGTGGGTCTGATGAACCAAACTGATCCCATCATTGTTCCTATAATCATTAGATCCACAGTCAGGACAGGATTTGCAGCCATAATAAAGATGCAGAATTTTGCCCACATTATGGAAATCTGAATAAGGCCTGAGGATCTTTACAGCAAAATACGTGGCTCTATACCACAGAACCATAGGCACTCTGCCACCATATGGCACCAGTTTGTATAGAGGACAATGCCAGTGCAATACAGTATCCAATGGAGCAAGCCACCTAGGAAATCTGAGGCACATGAGGGCCCACACAATATGGCTGTGTGCATTGGGCCCTATACTGATTTTGACTAGAGATGAGCGAATTTACAGTAAATTCGATTCGTCACAAACTTCTCAGCTCGGCAGTTGATGGCTTATTCTACATAAATGAGTTCAGCCTTCAGGTGCTCCCGTGGGCTGGAAAAGGTGGATACAGTCCTAGGAAAGAGTCTCCTAGGACTGTATCCACCTTTTCCAGACCACCGGAGCACCTGAAGGCTGAACTAATTTATGCAGGATAAGTCATCAACTGCCGAGCTGAGAAGTTCGTGACGAATCGAATTTACTGTAAATTCGCTCATCTCTAATTTTGACTATAGGAATTATTTGTATGGGATTTTTCTCCTTCAGTTGCCCCTAGCAACCAATCAGATCGCTTCTTTCATTTTGCAGAGGCCTTGTTAAAAATGAAAGAAGCGATCTGATTGGTTGCTATGGGCAACTCAGCAACTTTCGCTATGGACAGGTTTTGATAAATCTCCCCCTTTGACCCTTTGGAGAGGTGGAGGAGCTGGCTGTCTGTGCAGCCTGAAGGTAAAGAAGCCCAATACCCTCTAGAGCAGTGTTTCCCAACCAGGGTGCCTCCAGCTGTTGCAAAACTACAACTCCCAGCATGCCCGGACAGCCATTGGCTGTCCGTGCATGCTGGGAGTTGTAGTTTTGCAACAGCTGGAGGCACCCTGGTTGGGAAACGCTGCTCAAGAAGATAAGAAGAGGGGCTGACACGATAACCGAAGTCTCCCACATAGAGCCGCACCTCTCCTCGGCTATATTTATATATTTATACACACATATATAAATATCTTTATACACCTATATGTATATATTTATATATATATATATCTATATATATATATATAGTTGTGTATGTAGGATCTACGATATTTGCTCATAAGGGGAACTCGAATGAAACACAATAAACCATGACGGGGACTTTCCATACAGAACAGAATAATGATCAGTATGAAGCTTACAGCGCAAGTCAGTGTTTCCCAACTAGGGTGCCTTCAGCTGTTGCAAAACTACAACTCCCAGCATGCCCAGACAGCCTTCGGCTGTCCGGGCATGCTGGGAGTTGTAGTTTTGCAACAGTTGGAGACACCCTGGTTGGAGAACACTGACCTAGAAGTAGATGGTTATGTATATGATATTTTGTGTTGGCTGTCCGGACATGCTGGGAGTTATAGTCTTGCAACAGCTGGAGGCACCCTGGTTGGGAAACACTGCTCAAGAAGATAACAAGAGCGGTTGAGACAATAACCTAAGTCTCCCACATAGAGCCGCACCTCTCCTCGGCTATATTTATACACATATATATATATATATATATATATATATATATATATATAGTTGTGTATGTAGGATCTACGATATTTGCTCATAAGGGGAACTCGAATGGAACACAATAAACCATGACCGGGACTTTCCATACAGAACAGAATAAGGATCAGTATGAAGCTTACAGCGCAAGTCAGTATTTCCCAACTAGGGTGCCTCCAGCTGTTTCAAAACTACAACTCCGGGCATGCTGGGAGTTGCAGTTTTGCAACAGCTGGAGGCACCCTGGTTGAGAAACACTGCTCTAGAAGATAAGAACATGGGCTGACACAATAACCTAAGTCTCCCACATTGGGCAATTGTTCAATGTTCCATCTTCAAGAAGGCCCCCCCCAAGAACTGATCCCCTCGGAACTATCTAAGTTTACCGCTGCCGCCTTCCCTGACTTAAAACACCAAGGAAAGTAAGAAGAACCCGTTCAATGCCTTAGACCAGCACAGAGGTTACGATGAACTCTTTCACTGCTCTAGACCACCATGGACTGTCTAAAACTGCAAAATGGAGCCCTATTTTCTATAAAACCGTCTCTGACCACACATGTTTCTGATCCTAAGGGATGGAATGGCTGACAAATGATAGTTGCTTTGTCTTCACCTTTTTGTCTTCATGCCAGAAAGTTAAAAGGGGTTCTCTGCCATAAGGTGATTTCAGTACGTACCTGGCAGACAGTAATGGACATTCTTAGGAAGGATCTGCGATTGTCTTGGGGCTAAATGGCTATGTTGTGAGATTACCATAACACTGTGGCTAGCTTTTTGTGAACTGGTATTTCCTGTTTGAGTTTTCTTCTTTTGCCTACAAATCCCATAATTCAATTTTCCTCCCTCCCACACATCAGCCACCCCACACATTGAAACATAAATGAGCTGCATCCATTCAAAAGACCTGTGGTTTTCAATCAGGGTGCCTACAGCCGTTGCATTAGTTGCAGATTGATCTCTCTCCACCGTGCGATCGCTCCACCCATAAAAGCAGACAGGCTCCCTGTCATCAGCTGACTAGTGAGTCAGGTCTCGGCCGCATTGCAACCTGGGAAAAATCTGAGACAACAGTCATTTTGTATGCTGTTAAAAATAAATATTGGGGGGAAAATCACATAAGAATTGTGATAAAACTGTCACACACAGGTACAGACACTATATTATGAACTACACTAACTTTACAGCCCCTGTAGCATAGTCAAATAAGAAAAAAAATCCTGGAATACCCCTTTAAAGTGTACCTGTACAATCACTATAGTGTACAAGGCTCAATGTAATTCTATGGTGGTGGGTCTCACATTGGCTATGAGTGCTATGGAGATGAAGCAGAAGACTCTGACTCCTAAGTTTAATGGCGACGGAGAACACAACAGCATAAAATAATTTTGAAAAATGATTATTGTGAACCCTGCTGAACTTTTTTTCATATTGTTACGCCTAGCGCTCCGGGTCCCCGCTCCTCCCCGGAGCGCTCACGGCGTCTCTCTTCCTGCAGCGCCCCGGTCAGTCCCGCTGACCGGGAGCGCTGCTCTGACATGGCCGTCGGGGATGCGATTCGCACAGCGGGACGCGCCCGCTCGCGAGTCGCATCCCAGGTCACTTACCCGTCCCGGTCCTCTGCTGTCATGTGCTGGCGCGCGCGGCTCCGCTCTCTAGGGCGCGCGCGCGCCAGCTCTCTGAGACTTAAAGGGCCAGTGCACCAATGATTGGTGCCTGGCCCAATTAGCTTAATTGGTTTCCATCTGCTCCCAGACTATATCTGTTCACTTCCCCTGCACTCCCTTGCCGGATCTTGTTGCCTTGTGCCAGTGAAAGCGTTTAGTGTTGTCCAAGCCTGTGTTACCTGAACCCTTGCTATCCATCTTGACTACGAACCTTGCCGCCTGCCCCCGACCTTCTGCTACGTCTGACCTTGCCTCTGCCTAGTCCTTCTGTCCCACGCCTTCTCAGCAGTCAGCGAGGTTGAGCCGTTGCTAGTGGATACGACCTGGTTGCTACTGCCGCAGCAAGACCATCCCGCTTTGCGGCGGGCTCTGGTGAACACCAGTAGCCTCTTAGAACCGGTCCACCAGCACGGTCCACGCCAATCCCTCGCTGACACAGAGGATCCACTACCTGTAAGCCGAATCGTGACAGTAGATCCGGCCATGGATCCCGCTGAGGTGCCGCTGCCAAGTCTCGCTGACCTTCCCTCGGTGGTCGCTCAGCAATCGCAGCAGATTGCCCAACAAGGACAGCAGCTGTCGCAGTTGACCGCCATGTTACAGCAACTTCTGCCTCTGCTACAGCAGCAACCATCTCCTCCGCCAGCTCCTGCACCTCCTCCGCAGCGAGTGGCCGCTCCTAGCCTCCGCTTGTCCCTGCCGGACAAATTTGATGGGGACTCTAGACTCTGCCGTGGATTTCTGTCTCAGTGTTCCCTGCATATGGAGATGTTGTCGGACTTGTTTCCTACAGAACGGTCTAAGGTGGCGTTCGTAGTGAGCCTTCTTTCAGGAAAGGCCTTGTCTTGGGCCACACCGCTCTGGGACCGCAATGATCCTGCCACAGCCACAGTCCAGTCCTTCTTCGCTGAGGTCCGTAGTGTCTTCGAGGAGCCAGCCCGAGCTTCTTCTGCCGAGACTGCCCTGCTGAACCTGGTCCAGGGTAATTCTTCAGTGGGCGAGTACGCCATCCAATTTCGTACTCTTGCTTCCGAATTATCATGGAATAACGAGGCTCTCTGCGCGACCTTTAAAAAAGGCCTATCCAGTAGCATCAAGGATGTGCTGGCCGCACGAGAGATTCCTGCCAACCTGCAAGAACTTATCCATTTGGCCACCCGCATTGACATGCGTTTTTCTGAGAGACATCAAGAGCACCGCCAGGAAAAAGACTTAGATCTCTGGGCACCTCTCCCACAGTATCCGCTGCAATCTACGCCTGGGCCTCCCGCCGAGGAGGCCATGCAAGTGGATCGGTCTCGCCTGACCCAGGAAGAAAGGAATCGCCGTAGGGAAGAAAATCTTTGTCTGTACTGTGCCAGTACCGAGCATTTCTTGGTGGATTGCCCTATTCGTCCTCCACGTCTGGGAAACGCACGCACGCACCCAGCTCACGTGGGTGTGGCGTCTCTTGGTTCAAAGTCTGCTTCTCCACGTCTCACGGTGCCCGTGCGGATTTCTTCTTCAGCCAACTCCTCCCTCTCAGCCGTGGCCTGCTTGGACTCTGGTGCCTCTGGGAATTTTATTCTGGATTCTTTTGTGAATAAATTCCGCATCCCGGTGACCCGTCTCGTCAAGCCGCTCTACATTTCCGCGGTCAACGGAGTCAGATTGGATTGCACCGTGCGTTACCGCACAGAACCCCTCTTGATGTGCATTGGACCCCACCACGAAAGGATTGAATTTTTCGTCCTCCCCAACTGCACCTCTGAGGTCCTCCTCGGTCTGCCTTGGCTCCAGCTTCATTCTCCCACCCTCGACTGGACCACCGGGGAGATCAAGAACTGGGACTCTGCCTGCCATAGGAAGTGCCTCTCCCCCCCTCCCAGTCCCGTCAGGCAAGCCTCAGTGCCTCCTCATGGCCCCCGTCCTTGTGTCACCCTGCCCCGTGCCAAGCTTCACCCTCTGCCCTCCCTCCCCATTCCCACTCCTGCTGTACTCCCTGCCTTTGAGGAAGCCCTCCATTCACTCCCGGTGTCCTCATCCCAGGTAGAGCACTTGTCGGACAAAAAAAGGGGGAGACCTAAGGGGGGGGGTACTGTTACGCCTAGCGCTCCGGGTCCCCGCTCCTCCCCGGAGCGCTCACGGCGTCTCTCTTCCTGCAGCGCCCCGGTCAGTCCCGCTGACCGGGAGCGCTGCTCTGACATGGCCGTCGGGGATGCGATTCGCACAGCGGGACGCGCCCGCTCGCGAGTCGCATCCCAGGTCACTTACCCGTCCCGGTCCTCTGCTGTCATGTGCTGGCGCGCGCGGCTCCGCTCTCTAGGGCACGCGCGCGCCAGCTCTCTGAGACTTAAAGGGCCAGTGCACCAATGATTGGTGCCTGGCCCAATTAGCTTAATTGGTTTCCATCTGCTCCCAGACTATATCTGTTCACTTCCCCTGCACTCCCTTGCCGGATCTTGTTGCCTTGTGCCAGTGAAAGCGTTTAGTGTTGTCCAAGCCTGTGTTACCTGAACTTCTGCTATCCATCTTGACTACGAACCTTGCCGCCTGCCCCCGACCTTCTGCTACGTCTGACCTTGCCTCTGCCTAGTCCTTCTGTCCCACGCCTTCTCAGCAGTCAGCGAGGTTGAGCCGTTGCTAGTGGATACGACCTGGTTGCTACTGCCGCAGCAAGACCATCCCGCTTTGCGGCGGGCTCTGGTGAACACCAGTAGCCTCTTAGAACCGGTCCACCAGCACGGTCCACGCCAATCCCTCGCTGACACAGAGGATCCACTACCTGTAAGCCGAATCGTGACACATATATCTTAATAGGTACACTATTAGGTTAGGGTCACACGTGCCATATTTCTCAGCGTATTTTCTGCAGCTGGTTTTCTACCCATTGATTTTCAAAACTGGAATATCCTTTTAAGCCTAAATGGAACGGCTATGGGTCTTTGCCACAAAAACATGTCATCTTATAAGTTATTGATGAGTTGACAGCTTCTTCTTCAGACAGTACACACATGGTGACATGTGTTTCCTCTGCTTAAGTCAGGGAAGTCTGCTATGTGGGCGGCGAGAGCCTTATTTAGCCACAAAGTCCTAGACCATATCTTTTAGGTATGACTGTGTGATAGCCTGGGGGATGTAGGGTATGGGGAGTGTAGCTGTGCAGTAATTAAAGGGTGCTTGTTAACCCTAGCTATTCGTTACGCCAGGGTGAGGGCTCCTCAATAATGCTTTTCCTACCGCCACCCTTCCCAAGAGCGATAGGGAGGTAGATAATAATAGATTGTCCACAACCGGAGGGTTTCTGAAACAGTATTTACTTTTGCTGAAGGTTTTCTGCAAGCTTCAATAACATAACAGTCTCTCAGCATAACAACGGCTTTCCTTGGAGATTGACGAAGGTTGGGACTTTAGCATTTAGAGTCTTTTAGTACTGTGCGTTATTCCACTGGATTTAGGGGTTAGTTGCGGTCCAGTAGTCACACTAGCATTAGCGGGGATTTAAATTTGAACTCACGGTTTTGGTTCCGCTGAGGTCGGCAGGTTTTTGAGGCCTTATATGGGCAGGGGCTGGACTAATGCTAATTGGTCCATACTGATGTCAATCACCATTACAAAGATTTGTGGGTAACACGTGACCCAAGGACCTCCAAAGGTCCTCCAACATACCATAGATATTATTATCATGGTCACATGACAGAAGGTCCTGCGACGCTGAACAAGGTAAGTACTATACATTCCTATAAAATATATATCATTACTAAATATATACATATATATTATTATTATTAAAGATAGACTTGAGGAGAGGCGACTAGGGGCTGTCCCACCTGAGGAACCCTTCCTGAACGTAGTTACTCTGACTTTGGGGACCTCTACACTAGGTACGGTATGCAATACTGTACCGGGACACCACAACTGTTCATAGCATTGGGTGCCCAAATTCATCAGAAGAGGGTGTATACTATAGGCTACACCAGTCTGGTGTGAGAGGATGTCTGGAGTGTCATACGAGTGGCCAAATAAACTTCTACACCATTTTAGTTGACCGACATCAATCACGCTATAGCGGGAGTCGTTGCATTGACTTTTATTGGAGTGTGGCAGTCACATGACGATATCATGATATCTCATGGTGTTTGCCGATGTAGCGTTTTAGGGGTCATGTCCACTTTCTCAAGCATTTCCTAAGTGCACCAACAAGCTATATTCATCTGTATTCTAAGAAAAGATACAATTCAATTATAAGTTAATGCAGTCCTGAGCTGGCGAGTATCCTGCAGTCGCAGGAGAATGGACCAATTCTCCGTCTGTGGCACTACAGCCGGTGCCATTGCAGATTACATGCCAGCTCAGGATTGCATTAAAGGGTTACTCCAGTTGAAAACAATTATTTTTTAAACAGGACATGGTGAGTGCTTCCAGTACTTATTTGCTGCTGTATACTACAGAGGAAGTTATTTTCTTTTTGAATTTCCTTTCTGTCTGACCACAGTGCTCTATGCTGACACCTTTGTCCATGTCAGGAACTGTCCAGAGCCGGTGAGGTTTGCTATGGGGATTTGCTCCTGCTCTGGACAGTACACTGTGGTCAGACAGAAAATAAATTAAAAAAAGAAAAGAATTTCCTCTGGAGCATACAGCAGCTGATAAGTACTGGAAGGATTAAGATTTTTATATAGAAGTAATTTACAAATCTGTTTAACTTTCTGGCACCAGTTGATTAAAAAAAATATATATATATTCCACCGGAGTACCCCTTTAAATACTTTGGATCGTGTTTTTCCCTTGACATCTTCCCTCATATGTCTCTATTGACCAGGAGGGCTTATGTATGATTGTGAGCGGACCCCCTCTGTAGTAACTCTATTATGAGTATCATGCACATGACATAGTTACATAGTTACATAGTTAGTATGGTTGAAAAAAGACATACGTCCATCAAGTCCAACCAGGGGATTGAAGGGAAGGATGTAAGGGGATAAGGGAAAGGGATGTAGTTTTATAATTCTGCATAAGCATTAATGTTATTTTGTTCCAGGAATGTATCTAACCCTGCTTTAAAGCTGTTAATTGTTCCTGCTGTGACCAGTTCCTGAGGTAGACCGTTCCATAAATTCACAGTCCTCACGGTAAAGAAGGCGTGCCGCCCCTTTAGACTAAACCTTTTCTTCTCCAGACGGAGGGAGTGCCCCCTCGTCCTTTGGGGGGGTTTAACCTGGAACAGTTTTTCTCCATATTTTTTGTATGGGCCATTTATATACTTATATACGTTTATCATATCCCCCCTTAAACGTCTCTTCTCAAGACTAAACAATTGTAACTCCTTTAATCGCTCCTCATAGCTAAGATGTTCCATGCCCCATATTAGTTTAGTCGCGCGTCTCTGCACCCTTTCCAACTCCGCAGTGTCCCTTTTATGAACAGGCGACCAAAACTGAACAGCATATTCCAGGTGAGGCCGTACCAATGCTTTATAAAGGGGGAGTATTATGTCCCTGCCCCTCGAGTCCATGCCTCTTTTTATACATGACAATATCCTGCCGGCTTTGGAAGCAGCAGCCTGACATTGCATGCTATTTTGTAGTCTGTGATCTACAAGTCACCCAGATCCTTCTCTACCAGTGACTCTGCCAGTTTAATCCCCCCTAAGACATACGACGCATGCAGGTTATTAGTACCCAGATGCATAACTTTACATTTATCCACATTGAACCTCATTTGCCAAGTGGATGCCCAGACACTTAGTCTATCCAAGTCATCTTGTAACTTATGCACATCCTCTATAGACTGTACCGTGCTACAAAGCTTGGTGTCATCTGCAAAGATAGAAACAGAGCTGTTAATACCATCCTCTATATCATTGATAAATAAATTAAACAGCAGCGGGCCCAGTACTGAACCTTGGGGTACACCACTAATAACCGGGGACCAATCAGAGTACGAATCATTTACCACCACTCTCTGGGTACGATCTATGAGCCAGTGTTCAATCCAGTTACAAACTAAAGTTTCCAAGCCCAAGGACCTTAACTTACCTGTCAGATGTCTGTGAGGGACAGTATCAAATGCTTTGGCAAAATCCAGAAACACTATATCCACAGCCATTCCTCTGTCAAGGCTTCTACTCACCTCTTCATAAAAGCAAATTAGATTGGTTTGACAACTTCTATCCTTAGTAAACCCATGCTGGCTATCACTTATAATACTATTATCCCCTATGTATTCCTGTATGTAATCCCTTATAAGTCCTTCAAACAATTTACCCACAATGCACGTTAGACTTACCGGTCTATAATTGCCTGGCGAAGACCTAGAGCCCTTCTTGAAGATTGGTACCACATTAGCCTTGCGCCAGTCCCTTGGCACAATACCAGACACCAGAGAATCTCTAAATATCATGAACAAGGGTACAGATATTACTGAACTTACCTCTCTAAGAACTCTTGGGTGTAGTCCATCCGGCCCTGGAGATTTGCTTACATTTACTTTACTTAACTTACCTTGTACCATCTCTACATTGAGCCAGTTCAATACATTATATGATGTGTTACCAGCACTGACCTGACCAATGTCAGCTCCTTCTTCCATAGTGTATACAGAACTAAAGAACCCATTCAGTAGCTCCGCCTTCTCTTGATCGCCCGTGACAACCTCCCCATTATCATTATTAAGGGGTCCTACATGCTCTGTCCTTGGTTTTTTTGTATTTATATATCTAAAAAAATATTTAGGATTAGTTTTGCTTTCTTCGGCCACCTGTCTCTCATTTTGAATTTTTGCTGTTTTTATTACATTTTTACAGATTTTATTAAGCTCCTTGTACTGTTTAAATGTTATAGCTGACCCATCAGATTTGTATTTTTTGAAGGCTATTTTTTTGTTGTTTATTGCTCTTTTAACCTCATTTGTCAGCAATGTAGGATTTAGTTTTAATCGTTTATATTTGTTCCCCTTTGGTATATATTTAGCTGTATAGTTATTTAGAGTTGATTTAAAGATGTCCCATTTACCTTCTGTATCAGTATTTGAGAACACCTCCCCCAGTCTATGTCCTGTAGTGCAGCCCTCAGCCCAGGGAAATTTGCCTTTTAAAGTTATATGTTTTTGCCTTCCCCGTCTGTCTTTGTTTTCTACATTTTAAGTCAAAAGTAACTATATTGTGGTCGCTATTACCAAGGTTTTCCCGCACAGTTACATTACCAACCAGCTCTGCGTTGTTGGAAATGATCAGATCCAACAAGGCATCACTTCTTGTTGGGTCCTCCACAAACTGGCCCATAAAATTATCCTGCAATAAATTTAGGAATTTTCTCCCCTTTGTAGTTTTAGCCAACCCCTGGCCCCAATCTATATCTGGATAGTTAAAATCTCCCATTATTACCACTGTACCTGCCCGGGCAGCCCTCTCTATTTGTTTATACAGCCGACCTTCTATCTCTTCAGTGATATTAGGGGGTCTGTAAATTACACCAAATATTATTTTTTCAGTATTTCCCTCCTTTTGTAATTCTACCCACAGTGATTCCACCTCCTCAGAATCATCACACACTATGGCATCGTTCACATTGACTTTCATACCACTTCTTACATACAGACAGACTCCACCACCTTTTCTGTTCATTCTATCCTTGCGAAACAATGTAAACCCCTGCAGATTAACAGCCCAGTCATGCGAGGAGTCCAGCCATGTCTCAGTGACCCCAACTATATCAATATGTTCCTCCAGTATCAAGGCCTCAAGCTCCCCCATTTTATTTGCTAGGCTTCTGGCATTTGTGAACATACACTTTACATTTCCATTAAGTTTTACACATATAGTCTCACTAATGGGATTTTCAGAGTTATTGGGGTTAATGTCATTTTTTGAGTTATAAGGGCTAATTGTACTATTTAAGTTATTGGGGCTAATGGGATTTTTTGAGTTATTGGGTCTAACGTTATTATTTAAGTTATTGGGGCTAATGGGATTTTTTGCGTTATTGCGTCTAACGTTGTTATTTAAGTTATTGGGGCTAATGGTATTTTTTGAGTTAATGGGGCTTATTGTAGTTATTGAGTTATTGGGGCTAATGGATCACTAATATAATTAGCCAGCTTGGGCTATATGTTACCTGCTGGGATTACTAGGTCCCCTGATGAAGTCTCTCTATATATATATGTGTAGGAACTGTGTTTGGAGACAGAAACGTGTTGGGAACTTTTAGGGGATTATATATCTGATGTATTTGGACCCCTGGCATTGTTACCCACAGAAATAGGGAGTCTCCTTAATAAGAATTTGTATTATTCAGTTGCATGTTCTCTTTGATGGTTTCTCATGACTATATTCGGATGTGTGGTTTAGTGATTCACCTTGTCACAAGCTTTTGCTAATGATTTGGGCTATATAAGAAGCCTACGCATGTGCATCCTTGTAGATATTTTCTATTTCTACTTCCAATAATTTCCTAATCTTTATGTAAGGCCTGAGAAGTTCGTTTCTCGTGTACGTGTAACCGCGATTTATACACGCTCTTTATTTCTACTGCATGAAAACGATCCTCTCATGGCAATGGGGTCCTCTTCATGGGGTAGTGTGAGCCCTGACATCATATCTACCGTCACAACGATTGGCGCAGGAAATACACACGATATATGACAGCAGGGAGTGAAATGAAGCGGCTATGAACAGTTATGTCCAGATACAGATGTGGCCATCTTATTCGGACATCAGACGACAATGAGGGAGATTTATCAAAACCTGTGCAGAGGAAGAGTGGGGCAGTTGTCCATAGCAACCAATCAGATTGCTTCTTTCATTTTCCACAGGCCTCTTTAGAGGCCTGTGGAAAATGAAAGAAGCAATCTGATTGGTTGCTATGGGCAACTGCCCCACTCTTCCTCTGCACAGGTTTTGATCAATCTCCCCCAATATGATTTGTCAGAGCACATGTGGAAGACAACGAAGATGACGACGTTCATGAGAAGACCTGTGGAAAGGGGGAAATGGAGAAAGGAAGAGATTGAGACACTAAGCAACTTATTTCTCTTTGTTTTTGTCTTATGGCTAGCCAGTCACACTAAAGTGCCCCCACTAAGAGAGTGCCTATCCCAGTGTCAGCCAGAAAGTGATGTACCCCATGAATAGTGACAACTACAAATAAAGTGACCTGGGTGCATACAGTCACTGGCCGGCATTTATCATTGTAGGTGTAAGTGAAGCATTTATCATTGTAGGTGTAAGTGAAGCATTTATCATTGTAGGTGTAAGTGAAGCATTTTTTACACCTTTTTTTGTGTGCTGGTAATGTGTAGGAGCACCAGATTTATTTAATGGTCGCAGAGCATTTGATACATTTTGTGCAGGTCACATTTTCAGAAAACTCTCTCTTTACCTACACTAAAAAGCTAAGCTAAGTCTGGGATGGTGTAGTTTTAGAGACTTTTCAGTGTCTTTGCACCTTTTTTGAACCTTTTCACAAAAAGGCGCAGTTGATAAAACCCTTCATATCATGTGTATTGCAAAAATCTGTGGATTACAACTCAAAATCAGCAGAAATGTGTAAACCAAAAGGCGCAAAAAAGGCGCAAATAAACCCTGCTTGCGTCTTTTTTGCACCTTTTCTAGACACAAAAAATAGTCAAAAGACAATAATAAATGTCGGCCAATAGAGTTGAGTGAACTTACAGTAAATTGGCTCATAGCGAACCTCGCAGCTCGGCTGTTGATTACTTTAGTCTGAAAAAATTAGTTCAGCTTTCCAAGGGCTCCAGTGGCCTGGAAAAGGTGAATACAGACCTAGGAGACCTAAGACTGTCATCCCGGACATTTCCAGGTAACCAGAGCCCTTGGAAAGCTGAACTAATTTACGCAGACCAAAGTAATCAACAGATGAGCTGCGAGGTTTGCTACGAGCCAATTTACTGTAAGTTCGCTCAACTCTATTGGCCAGTAAGTTGTCTGTATAAGCAGGTTCACTCCAGACCAAGACTATTGACTCTTGCAGAGCAGTGGTCTCTGCCAAGAATCGTGGCCAGATACTAACATCCTGTGGATCAGAGAGGGTCTCAGAGTGATCATCCTCCCTTCCCCATTGATAAGACTTTGATAACATATCCTGGTGGGAGAACTTCAGTTATATCAAGTAGTACATGTTGTAAGCAGCTGTCTGCTGCCCCCTGAGCACCTAAGTGTGTTGGTGAATGGGGAAAAATTTGCAAACACCAACCTCAGTGACACCTATCATATGATCACTGGGTGGGGACTTTAGGATGCAAATGCGCATGTGCAAAGAAAAAACGCATACTGTTTCGCCGTATGGAACCGTATACATGTGCGTTTCCCATTGACGTCCATGTTAAAAAAAAAGGTATGCGGTTGCAATACGGTTTTTAACCCAGAGTCAAAACCGTGGTTGAACACGGTTTGGAGTACTGTTAAAAACCGTATTGCAAGCAAACCGTACGCAATCGTATGCATCAGGGTGCATACGGTTTGCAATGCTTTGCCTATGTATACCGGTTTCAATACCGTTCCATATGTTTTCAAGAATGAAAATGTATGCGGGTACCGTAGTTGAAAAACGTGATGTGGACCCAGCCTTAGGCCGCAAGGGAACAGAAGTTAATGAGAGTTGGAATCAGGAAAATGGGCAAGCTTAAAGGGGTACTCTGCCGGAAAACATCTTATCCCCTATCCAAAGGATAGTGAAGAAAACTGTTCCCTGTAGAGAAATGTGTCCAAGCAGCTGATGATAAATGCTGAGTCAGCAAAGCCACTGTGATTGGCCGAGATGCGCACACCCACCCCATACTATTGGTTGTCAGGAGGGGGGGGGTGATGCAGCCTCGCTCTGCTCAGTATTTGGCGCCAGCTCCCTGGACACATTTCAGTACACCCCGATCTCAGCGCTCTCACAGCGGAATATAGCAAACTGTAGGGGCAGAGAAGCGGAGAACAGGGATTTTGAAAACTGTGTCCCCGCTGCTGCGGCTCGCTCTCGCCGCTGCTGTAAAACTGTGAACCCGATCCCCACGACTCTCATCAGCCTGGGGGATGTAGAAATGTGTGTCCCCGCTGCTGGCTCAGTATGGGCGCTTGTGCGCGTCTCAGCCAATCACAGTGGCTTTGCTGACTCAGCATTTATCATCAACTGCTTGGGAACATGTCTCCACAGGGAACAGTTTTCTTCACTACACCGGCAGTGGCAGCATCCAGAACACGGAAGCTTGGTGCTTCCGCATTAGTGACATCACGCCACGCTCCCTCCATTCATATCTATGGGAGGGGGCTTGCCGGCTAGTACATAGCTGTCACGCCTCCTCCCATAGACAGGCATGGAGGGGGCGTGGCGGCTGTAGTCGCTAGTCATCTGGCATGGAGCAGAGTTCTGGTCTTATGAATCACTTTTTCTATTACATCATGTAGATGGCTGAGTGTGTGTGTGTGCAGCCAGGAGGAAGAGATGGCACCAGGAAGCATTATGTGAAGAAGACAAGTACGTGATGGGGAATTTTCTGCTGGGAAACCTTGGGTCCTGGCATCAGGTTGATGTTACTGTGACATGTATCACCTACCTAAAATTGTACAGACCCTTCCCCCCTTCATGGCAGTGGGATCCCCTAATTGCAGTGGCCTCTCTCAGCAGGATAATGTCCCGGCCACACTGCAAATATTGTTCAGGAATGAGGAACTTAACAAAGAGATCAAGGTGTTGACTTGGCCTCCAAATTCCCCAGATTCAATTCAATTGATCATCTATGGCAGTGGTCTTCAACCTGCGGACCTCCAGATGTAGCAAAACTACAACTCCCAGCATGCCCGGACAGCCAACGGCTGTCCGGGCATGCTGGGAGTTGTAGTTTTGCAACATCTGTAGGTCCGCAGGTTGGAGACCACTGATCTATGGGATAAGCTGGAAAAACAAGTCCGATCTATAAAGGCCAGACCTCGCAACGTACAGTACCTACACCAACAAGAGTAAACATTCTGGTGCGAAAACCTCCCAACCACAGTATAATAAAAGTAAAATAAGAAAGAGAGCAAGGAAAAAAAGCACAAAACTGCAAGTATACATGTAAATATAGATGGAACAAAATGGATCCCTTCTAGATTTTGGGCTGACTCTAAAGCGGTTTGGTGACTGAGCTTTTATATTGGATCTTACTTGAGCACTTTATGTACGTAATTGTTTTTTTTTTTATCTCTGTATTATACAGGGTAGCTCTCTTTATTACTCTTATATACTGTGTGTTGATATTGAACTGACACACTGACTATTATTGGGGTATTTATTATAGTTTTTGTTTTTTACCCCCATTTTTGAGGTGTGATGTAGCTTATACGTTCTATGTCCGTGTGCTGGTGTGTGTTTTTGATTGTTTGGATTTTTTTTTGTCTGGTCTTTTGCTTTTTGTATTTGTAATAAAGGTTACTTTATTTATTTTTTATTTTTTACATGTATACTTGGGGTTGTGCGCTTTTTTTCCATTGTCTGTCCTAGAAGCCCCTTAGGCTTGTATGGAACTTTCGGCAAATGCGACTCCGGAGCGGGCTAACCTTGGAGCAAGTCACGGATTTAGAAATTGCCAGAAAATTTTAAACAAAAATCCTTGTGCCAGGACAGTCATTAGAGGTACCCAACCAGTGTGCCTCCAGCTGCTGCAAAACTACAACTCACATCCTGCCCGGACATGTCTACTGCACGTCATTTATAATACTAGTGTTTTCTTATGGGCCCACCTAGGTACCGGGACCCTGATGCAACTGCTGCCCCCGTACCCCCTTATAGTTACACCCCTGTATCACATTGGGCTAGATCAGTGGTCTCCGAACTATGGACCTTCAGATGTTGCAAAACTTCAACACCCAGCATACCAGGAGTTGTAGTTTTGCAACAGCTGGAGGCTCACTGGTTGGGAAACACTGCTTTAAAGGATCGGCTGCCAGATACCACAGGACACCTTCAGCAATCTTAGGGAGTCCAGGCCATGACAGGTCAGAGCTGTTTGGTAGTAAGGGGGAGGGGGGGGGGGGGTGACATACACAATCTGAGGTCTTAACCCCTTCAGGACGGAGCCCATTTTGGCCTTAAGGACCGGAGCGTTTTTTGCACATCTGACCACTGTCACTTTAAACATTAATAACTCTGGGATGCTTTTAGTTATCATTCTGATTCCGAGATTGTTTTTTCGTGACATATTCTACTTTAACATAGTGGTAAATTTTTTCGATACTTGCATCCTTTCTTGGTGAAAAATCCGTAAATTTTATGAAAAATTTGAAAATTTTGCATTTTTCTAACTTTGAAGCTCTCTGCTTGTAAGGAAAATGGATATTCCAAATATTTTTTTTATTTTATTCACATATACAATATGTCTACTTTATGTTTGCATCATAAAATTTATGAGTTTTTACTTTTGGAAGACACCAGAGGGCTTCAACGGTCAGCAGCAATTTTCCGATTTTTCACAAAATTTTCAAACTCAGTATTTTTCAGGGACCAGTTCAGGTTTGAAGTGGATTTGAAGGGTCTTCATATTAGAAATACCCCATAAATGACCCCATTATAAAAACTACACCCCCCAAAGTATTCAAAATGACATTCAGTAAGTGTTTTAACCCTTTAGGTGTTTCACACGAATAGCAGCAAAGTGAAGGAGAAAATTCACAATCTTCATTTTTTACACTCGCATGTTCTTGTAGACCCAATTTTTGAATTTTTACAAGGGGTAAAAGGACAAAATTTTTACTTGTATTTGTAGCCCAATTTCTCTCGAGTAAGCACATACCTCATATGTCTATATAAAGTGTTCGGCGGGCGCAGTAGAGGGCTCAGAAGCGAAGGAACGACAAGGGGATTTTGGAGGGTACGTTTTTCTGAAATGGTTTTTGGGGGGCATGTTGCATTTAGGAAGCCCTTATGGTGCCAGAACAGCAAAAAAAAAACACATGGCATACCATTTTGGAAACTAGACTCCTCGGGGAATGTAACATGGGATAAAGTGAACCTTAATACCCCACAGGTGTTTCACGACTTTTGCAAATGTCCAAAAAAAAAAATTTTTTTTACCTAAAATGCTTGTTTTCCCAAAAATGTTTCATTTTTAAAAAGGGTAATAGCAGAAAATACCCCTAAAAATTTGAAGCCCAATTTCTCCTGATTCAGAAAACACCCCATATGGGGGTGAAAAGTGCTCTGCTGGCGCACTACAGGTCTCGGAAGAGAAGGAGTCACATTTGGCTTTTTGAAAGCAAATTTTTCTCTGGGGGCATGCCGCATTTAGGAAGCCCCTATGGTGCCAGGACAGCAAAAAAAACTTTTGCATATGTAAAAAAAATATTTTTTTTTTTACCTAAAATGCTTGTTTTCCCAAAAATTTTACATTTTTAAAAAGGGTAAAAGCAGAAAATACCCCCCAAAATTTGTAACACAATTTCTCCCGAGTACGGCGATACCCCATATGTGACCCTAAACTGTTGCCTTGAAATACGACAGGGCTCCAAAGTGAGAGCGCCATGAGCATTTGAGGCCTAAATTAGGGACTTGCATAGGGGTGGACATAGGGGAATTCTACGCCAGTGATTCCCAAACAGGGTGCCTCCAGTCAACGGCTGTCCGACAATACTGGGAGTTGTTTTGCAACAGCTGGAGGCTCCGTTCTGGAAACAGTGGCGTACTAGACGTTTTTCATTTTTATTGGGGAGGGGAGGGGGGTTGTATAGGGGTATGTGTATATGTAGTGTTTTTTACTTTTTATTTTATTTTTTGTTAGTGTAGTGTAGTGTTTTTAGGGTACAGTCACACGGGCGGGGGTTCACAGTAGTTTCTCGCTGGCAGTTTGAGTTGCAGCAGAAAGTTTGCGGCAGCTCAAACTTGCAGCCAGATACTTACTGTAATCCTCCGCCCATGTGAGTGTACCCTGTACGTTCACATTGGGGGGGGGGGGGGGGGGGGGACGGACATCCAGTCAGAGACGGCCCCGAACAGCCAGTAATTCCGGGTCACCGGGTCACTGGAGACCCGATTGACCCGGAATCGCCGCAGATCGCTGGACTGAATTGTCCAGCGATCTGCGGCGATCGCCGACATGGGGGGGCATAATGACCCCCCTGGGCGATATGCCGGGATGCCTGCTGAACGATTTCAGCAGGCATCCGACTCCGGTCCCCAACCGGCTAGCGGTGGGGGCCGGAATTCCCACGGGCGTATGGATACTCCCTCGGTCCTTAAGGACTCGGGATGCAGGGCGTATCCATACGCCCTATGTCCTGAAGAGGTTAAAGGGGTACTCCACTGGAAAAGAAAAAATTATCAACTGGTGCCAGAAAGTTAAACAGGTTTTTAAATTACTTCTATTTAAAAATCTTAATCCTTCCTGTACTTACAGCTGCTGTATGCTTCAGAGGAAGTTCTTTTCTTTTTGAATTTCTTTTCTGTCTGTCCACAGTGCTCTCTGCTGACACCTCTGTCCATGTCAGGAACTGACCAGAGTAGGAGCAAATCCCCATAGCAAACCTCTCCTGCTCTGGACAGTTCCTAAAATGGACAGAGGTGTCAGCAGAGAGCACTGTGGTCAGACAGAAAGGAAATTCAAAAAGAGAATTACTTCTTGTGGATCATACAGCAGCTGATAAGTTCTGGAAGGATTAAGATTTTTTTAATAGAAGTAGTTAGAAAATTAACTCATCCCATTCCACAGGATAAGGGATAAGTAGCTAACCGTGGAGGGTCTGACCACTGGGGCCCCCGTGATCTCCAGGATGGGACCCCGGCGCTCTCAGTGAGGAACGCCCGTTGTCTATCGTTAGACGTCACGCGCTCCATTCATTTCTGTGGGAGCGCCGATGATGCCCGAGAGCTGTACTCTGGCCTTTTCGGCGCTTCCATAGAAATGAGTAGAGCGTTGCTGGCTGTGCACTCCTCATTGAACGCCGGGTCCGTCCCGTGATCGTAGGGGGGCCCCAGCGGTCTTTCCCCTGCATTCAGCTACTTATTCCCTATCCTGTGGATAGAGGATAAGTTCATTTTCGCCGGACATCTCCTGTAATGTTATGGATGATAAGCATATAGCTATAGGGCAAAGGTTACCAATCTGTGGTGACCTCCAGCAGTTGTGACAACACTACTCCCAGCATGCCCGACAGCCGCACTCGTAGCTAGAGAATAAACACCAGCTATGATACCTGATAACACATACATCAAACATTGGGATTGGCCAGTTGTCTCCAAACTGTGGACCTCCAGCTGTTGCAACACTACAACTTCCAGCATGTCTGCGTGATGAGCAGAGCCTCCAGAAAACCGCGCCATTCCTTCACAAATACACCCACCAAACCATCCACAATACAGCTGCCGACTTTTCGAATGCAGGAGGAGCATGACATAAATAAGTGAACCCCTCCTTACAGCCGCCGGCACCAAAGGTAGCAGCTTATACTACTATATTTCTCTCTATTTATACCAAGTGGTTTCCAAACTGTGGACTACCAAAACTACAACTCCCAGCATGCCCACCTGGACAGCCGATTTGAAGTTTTGCAATAGCCGGAGGGGTACAGATTGGGGTTACATCAGTGGTCTCCAAACTGTGAACCTTCAGCTGTTGCAAAACTACAACTCCCAGCATGCCCGGACAGCCAACGGCTGTCCGGGCATGCTGAGAGTTGTAGTTTTGTAACAGCTGGAGGTCCACAGTTTGGAGACCACTGGGCTAGGCCATATACAATTGGGGGAAGATTTATCAAAATCTCAAAGTTGCTGAGTTGCCCATAGCAACCAATCAGATCGCTGCTTTCATTTTTGAAAAGGCATTTTTGAAAAATGAAAGAAGCGATCTGATTGGTTGCTATGGGCAACTCGGCAACTTTTCCTCTGGACAGATTTTCATAAATCACCCCCCCCCCCCCCCCATAATCTTTTTCAATCCCAGGAGATAAGCGCCTCAGTTGCCACTTATCTCTGTCAATACAATAGGATCATACACCGACCTAAAATTTTTCAAAAATTATCTAAAAAAAATAAAATTATAAAAAAAAATACTTTGTCCTGTTTGTAAAAACCCACAAGAAAATAAAAAGCAAACATCTTTTATTTCAGGACAAAAAAAAAGTAAAGTTTCCTGAAGCTATTGCTAAACACACAGCCCGTGTAATGTTCAGTGCGGCCTGCAGGTGGCGCTCGGCAGGCAGATCCAGGATAATGGAAATGTTCCTTTGGTTTTGGTGGGAGGACCCGAGTCCCTGCTGAGCCGCTCGCCTGTTGTCTCTGGGAGACTTGCGGGGAACTTGTTTCTCAGGAGTTCTCGGGTAGAAGCTGCTACATGTGCTGGGGGTCCCCGGGAGCAGGTAAGGAGTCCCCTCCCCCCACCCTCTGTCTATAGCCCCCCCAAATCCGGGTGCTGCACTGACCTGCCCTGCACCCTGCACCTCTGCACCCTCCTATGGCTTCCTATGGCCTCTGTATACAGGTGGAGAGACACTCCCAGAACTATGTGCAATCTATCTATCTCATATCTATCTATTTATCTATCTAAATATATCCTAAAATATTTAACCCTACCCCCCCCCCCTCCCCCACCCCCTGTCCCTTTAATATTCGCCTATACCCACTCATTGTACAATGCATTGACCCTGAGACCCCCCCTCGCCACGACTTCTCATTGATCTCTGGAGTATCGTTTCGTGTATTCGCCACCTTTTTTCGGATTGGTCATAAATGCCCCCTGGCACTCACCATGGATGGTCCCCCTTATACTGGAGTGTCGCTGCAAAGTTGACTGCTGGCGCAGCTATTTATGATGATCCTGATAGCCTAGATTGGTGGTCTCCAACTGTAGACCTCCAGATGTTGCAAAAGTACAACTCCCCAGCAAGCCCGGACAGCCATTAGCTGTATTTTTGTATTTACCAAGTGGTCTCCAAACTGTGGCCCTCCAGATGTTGCAAAACTACAACCCCCAGCATGCCCGGACAGCCTGCGGCTGTCCGGGCATGCTGGGAGTTGTAGTTTTGCAACATCTGGAGGACCACAGTTTGGAGACCACCAATCTAGACTAACGGCTGTCTGGGCATGCTGGGAGTTGTAGTTTTGCAACATCTGGAGGGCCACGGTTTGGAAACCACTTGATTTAGATATGGAAAAAATATAGTAAACGGCTGTCCGGGCATGCTGGGGGTTGTAGTTTTGCAACATCTGGAGGTCCACAGTTTGGAGACCACAAATCTAGAGTAACGGCTCTCCGGGCTTGCTGAGAGTTGTAGTTTTTCAACATATAGAGATCCACAATATGGAGACCTCTTAGTATGGATATAGAAAAATATAGCTACGGCTTTTGCAACATCTGGAGGGCCACAGTTTGGAGACCACCCATCTAGACTGACGGCTGTCCGGGCATGCTGGGAGTTGTCATTTTGCAACATCTGGAGGTTCACAGTTTGGAGACCACAAATATAGAGTAACGGCTCACCGGGCTTGCTGAGAGTTGTAGTTTTTCAACATATCGAGGTCCACAATATGGAGACTTCTTAGTATGGATATAGAAAAATATAGCTACGGCTGTCCGGGCATGCTGGGAGTTGTAGTTTTGCAACAACTGGAGGTCCACGGTTTGGAAACCACTTGATTTAGATATGGAAAAAATATAGTAAACGGCTGTCCGGGCATGCTGGGGGTTGTGGTTTTGCAACATCTGGAGGGCCACAGTCTGGAGACCACTTGATATGGAAAAATATAGCAAACGTTTGTCCGGACATGCTGGGAGTTGTAGTTTTGCAACATCTGGAGGGCCACAGTTTGGAGTCCACTGGATATAGATATGGAAAAATATGGCCAGTGACAGTCTGGGCATGCTGGAAGTTGTAGTTTTGCAACCGATGAGACCACTTGGTATAGATATAGAAAAATATAGCAGTATAATCTTCTATCTTTGGTGCAGGCGGCTGTAAGGGGAGGGGGTTCACTTATTTATGTCATGACCCCGTAGGGCATAAATGTGAATCGCATTACGTAAGTTGGCAGCCTCATTGTGGAAAAGTCGGTGGGTGTATTTCTGAAGGAATGGCGCAGTATTCTGGAGGCTCTGGTCATCACGCAGACGTTTTTAGGGTCTATTCACACGTACAATGTCCTGCGCAAATCTGATGCTGCAGAGTTCATATAAACTCATTGACCTGAACTCGCCTTCAAATCTGCAGCTTTAAATCCTGTGCCTCAAATATGCGCAGGATACTGAATGTATGAATACACCCTTCATTTCTGTTTTCTCCAACCCCTGAAGATCCAGATAAAATGGCTTTTAATGGTGGTCGCATCAATGAGGAGTTGTGGCACTGTGGTTGCGTGGTGCCAGGCAACATGTCCTATGGCACAGTAAAAATGACATTACAATATAATTTTTAGGGGGTCGGAAACCCCTTTGATAGAGGAGTTTGGAGGTTGAGATCTGAATCTCCACGGTGTCACAGATCCAAGTTATAGGTGGTGGCCACCAAACGTCCTGAATGGCAAATGGTTCATAACCATGTAGGTTTGCTGTTCAGACATCTGGAAAAGCTGAATGCCAACCCCTGTGGGCACCATATTAAGAGATGTCTTGGTTGTCTCCCAGTTTTGCCTCTATGACTTAGTTGTTGTTATGACTAAATGATTTTAAAGACATGTTAAAGCTGGCATGGAAGGGGTTAGGAAATTCTGTAGATACCTGTGGCACCATTGGGCACTGGTTGGTGGGTAGTCATGAATGCGGCGATCGCTGGCATCCGGCAAAAGACCTGGTACATGTTCAACTGGAGCATAAAGTACCATCGACAAGTGCTGAGCTGGCACCAGTCATTATAACCTTTTATATAGTACATGAGTGCCATGGAGCTGTGTGTGGCACAGTTGGTACTATAATGCGGTGCCCATGGCCTGTTTCTATAGTATCCTTTTCATTTGGTGTAATATTCTCTTAGCTGGTTACTCCTGCCCACAAGTTGAGTTTATTGACTGTTTTATTGGCTTCCAGCGGGGCGGGTATATGCCATAAAACCGAAATGACTTGTAAATAGGAGTCAAGTAAAAAATCTACACATCACATGGGTTTCTGGGAAAGCTAGCTGACAACTAAAATGGCTGCCATTAGGGCACCCATTGGTCTTTTGCCCATCAGGAGTCCTCGAAGTCAGAGTGACAACTCCAGCTATATTGGTTGAGTACCGTGGCCGTACTACACCGTCATCCACGCAGAGCCGCTGTTCCACAGATTTGGGTGTTACAGAAATAGCATAGAACTTTGTATTCAAAACCAGACCACCCCCGAATGGGGTCAAGAGGCCCGCTCTAGAGATAGGTGTGGACCCCAGACATTTATAGTGTATTCTGTGGATGTTCCGTAAATGTTGAATGGGAATACCTCTGTAAGGTCTAGTTCACACTGCCGTTGGCATCCGACACATTAAAGGGGTTATCCAGGAAAAACTTTTTTTTTATATATCAAATGGCTCCAGAAAGTTAAACAGATTTGTAAATTACTTCTATTAAAAAATCTTAATCCTTTCAGTACTTATGAGCTTCTGAAGTTAAGGTTGTTCTTTTCTGTGTAAGTGCTCTCTGATGACACGTGTCTCGGGAACCGCCCAGTTTAGAAGCAAATCCCCATAGCAAACCTCTTCTAAACTGGGCGGTTCCCGAGACATGTGTCATCAGAGAGCACTTAGACAGAAAAGAACAACCTTAACTTCAGAAGCTCATAAGTACTGAAAGGATTAAGATTTTTTAATAGAAGTAATTTACAAATCTGTTTAACTTTCTGGAGCCAGTTGAGTGGCTCTTTTTTTTTTTTTCTTCTTCTTTTTTGAGCCAATCGGACCCTAAAATGGGTCAGGTGCAAACGGTTACTGTCGGGTCCCACTTGGATGGGATCTGTCGGTGATCCGGTAATTATACAGGAATTTAGCGGAGAAAAAAATAGTGCTTCCAATCTGTCCAGAATGCCAACGGAACTCCAAATAACAGAGTCCGATGGCAGAGGGAACGAGGCCTAAGCTAGAAAAGTTAATCGCCCCAAAACCCCCATAGTTGAGCATGTCCATGGCTACAGTATGATGGAAGAGCAGCTACCAGACCATTATGATGCTGCTTATTCTGAAGGAAAGAGGGGATCCCCTCAGCAGATTTCGGTGGACACTCCTGCTGTCCCCGTTGTTGACCGATAACAGATTTGTATTTCTTGTAGATATTGGCCCTTTTGGATATTTTTTGAACAGTCTTATAAATCTCCTTCTGACTTTCTTCCTGTACTAGATCAGGATGTCAATGGGTCATATATTTGCAAAAAAAATCTAATTCTTGTCTACATAGGAAAGTAATGTGGGGCCAATAAACAAAATTTATATGGGGGAGATTTATCATTGTCTTTTTTTTTTTTTTTTTGCTACCTTTTGGCTGTAAGCAAAAAGTTACAAGCGATCTTGCAAAAGTCAATTTCAGTAGTAGCAAATCCCCATAGAAAACCTATCCTGCTCTGGACAGTTCCTAAAAGGGACAGAGGTGTCAGCAGAGAGCACTGTGGTCAGACAGAAAGGAAATTCAAAAAGCAAAGAACTTCCTGTGGATCATAACAGCTAATAAGTACAGGAAGGATTAAGCTTTTTTTAATAGAAGTAATTTCCAAATCTGTTTAACTTTCTGGCACCAGTTGATTTAACAAAAAAAATGTTTTCAGTGGAGTACCCCTTTAATAAACCTTAAAGGGGTATTCTCATCATCACAAATTATCCCCGATCCTGATGAGAGCTGAGTACTGGCAAATCTGACCACTGGGATCCTCACCAGTCCCAAGGACAGAAGTCTATTGTCGCCCAAATGAATGGAGTGGCAGTGTTCATGCACGGACAGAGCACCAATCATTCTCTAGTAGGTCTTCCAAACATTGGCGAGTTTGGCGCTGTCATGCTGGTGTCCCCAATGCTGTGTTGCTAAATAATTGTGCAAGTGCACCTACCAAAGAGCTTGATGCTGGCGCGCAACTTGTCTAGTTCTTTTCCATAGATCTCTATGAAGGTTCTTATTGCTGACCCCTAAAACCGAATAACCTAGTATGGACTCCCAAAAGATGAACTCTGGGAAATATGGAGTTCCCCTTTAAAGCGTAACCGTCAGATCCAACAAAAAAACACTAGTCTGAATTCCTCTCAAAGGGAGGGGGTGTGGCCTCACTGTGCAGGTCTCCGCCCCCTCCCTCAGTATGCTGTCTGCTCACATCTCCCCTAGCATTAGCAAAACTACAACTCCCAGCTTGTCCTCACTGACAGTAGCGGGACACAAGCTGACAGTGGGAGGATTTTTCCTCCAGTTCTGAGCCCTGCGCTCACAGCTGTCAATCAAGGAAGTGTGTCCATGACATAGATGATGACTCATGGACACAGCAGGACTAGTATGTGTCCAAGCAGGCGGGGGGGCAGTTGTTTGACTGGCTTGTTGAGTATGAAATACTGAAAATTTTCTAAGGAAAGCAATTGCAAAACCTATTGGTTATACAGTTCCAAAAGGACCATCATTTGTTGAAACCATCGCATGTTGAGGGATCGGTGCAATGTAAAGTATAGGACAGTGGTCTACAACCTGCGGACCTCCGCAGGCTGGGAGTTGTAGTTTTGCAACATCTGGAGGTCCGCAGGTTGAAGACCACTGGTATTGGAGGTTATACTCACCTGTCCCCGCCGCTCCGGACCGTCACCGCTCGTCACCGCTGCCCGGGATGTCGCCGTCCATCGCTGTCACCGCGTCCCCGAGGTGTCCCCGACGCTCCGGCAAGGCCTCTTCTTCCCCGGCATCCTCGCTCTCCATCGCCGCCAACACGTCGCTACGCACGCCGCTCCTATTGGATGACGGGATGGCGTGCGCAGCGGCATGATGACGTCGATGGAGAGCGCCGACGATGCAGGGGATCCCGAAGAGGACGCGCCGGAGCCCCGAGGACAGGTAAGTGATCGTCAGCTGACCACACGGGGCACCGTAAACGACTATCCGGTGGTAGCTGAAGCAGTCTGCGCTGCCGGATAGCCGTTTATGCGATGGCCCCGACATACAAAAGCATCGTATGTTGATGCTGCCTTCAACATGCGATGACCACATGTCGGGGCCATCGTAGGTCGAGGGGTCACTGTACATGCTTTACAACATATCAAAAGTTTTTGTATCTGACAGTGCCCATTTAAACCATGTCTTCCCCTTGTCAATTGCATTCTCCCGTAACTTTGCGCTCATGACTATGACATGATGGCGTGATGTCACATGACCAGGGCAGACACGCAGGCTGAATTATTCAAGAGAGCACAGTGAATGATAATCCTGTCAAACCTTATGAAGGCGAGCTTTGTTGAATATTCTATGTTTAAAATTTTTTTTTTTTTAAATGTACATCTTTTTCCCATGACGGAGCAGATGCCTATCCTGAAGATGCCCTCGGGCAGTGTTCAACTTAGTAATAAATGTTTGCACTGACAGAGCATGACGGGCATCGGCGGAAGATGGGGAAGCTGACATGGTGGGCCGCAGTGTTGTAGGGTATACTGTAGGTTACACATTCAGCCACACCACCCACTACTGCATAGTATAGAGCAGCGTTGCCTAACTAGAGCGCCTCCAGCTGTTGCAAAACTACAACTCCCGGCATTCCCGGACAGCCTTTTGCTGTCCGGGCATGCTGGGATTTGTAGTTTCGCAACAGCTGGAGGCACACCTGTTGCGAAACACTGGTATAGCCAAAAGCTGGCCATAGATATGGTGATTGGCAGAATGTACCCCGAAGAACACCATAGGGGGGGAAATAGGGCTTTGATTGTCTGAATTTTAACCTTTTATTACGACATGTTATGGATCAGTTTTTGTGACCCATAGCCTTCACCTATTGTTACCAAGCAAAGGCCCATACATACTCATAGGCTCACAAGGTGGCTGGTACCCGGCTGCATTGGCTCTAAGGGAGATCATAAATGCAAGGCTGGCATCAGATAGTACAGAAATAGGCTGGAAGTTGTAGTTTAGCAACAGCTGGAGGCTCCCTGGTTGGGCAACACTGTTCTTGAGGGTTGTTGAAGACAGGTTTCGGATGCATCTCCGCAAAACTGTGATGGTACCGCAACATGAGAACCTGAAGCTTTGGTGTATCGTCCGTCTTCACGGCTTTGGTGGTATGATTTTGGCATCGCATGACCCTGGGAAGCAACTGGTCTCCTGTTGTGGCTTCATTGAGGCTTGCGATAGCCCAACGCACTCAGAGTAAGTCCTTCTGTTCTCTCCAACCTTATTGAGCAGATAACTTGCCCCTATGGTCATTTACCACCTAAAGCCATTGGATCCTGACATATACCAGAAATTAGAGCTGGGCGGTATGAGCAAAAACGTGTATCACGGTATTTTTGTAAGTGATGGCGGTTTCACGGTATTTAACGGTATACCCCCCCCCCCCATGTGTCCTGGGCGCCCCACCCCACTGAATTATCAGCTGCGCTGTCCCCACATCTGTCACCACATCATGTCACTGCAAGTGCTCCTTTGCTCATCCTCCTATGAGTTGCGGGCCGCCGGCGCTACAAATCTGTACTGTACTACAAATAACGTTTCCCGGGCTCTGGTACCGTCTTCACTGTCTTGTCTTCACTGTGGTCCTCTTGCTGTTTCCTTGGGACGGGAAAGTCACAGAACCGCCAGCCTAACATCGGCCGGGGCGGGACATCGCTGCGGCCGGTGATAGGCTGAGCACACTGTCATGTATGAAGCCGGCCGGCTCCTTACATGACAGCGGGCTCAGCCTATCAGCAGCCGAGGCGGGACATCGCTGCGGCCGGTGATAGGCTGACGGCTCTGTCCCATCCCCAAGACCGCAGCGGAGGGACCGTGAGGGTGAAGGTCAATTAAAGTTTATTTTGTTTATTTTTGCAGCCCAGGAAACGTTATTTGTAGTACAGTACAGATTTCTAGCACCGGCGGCCCGCAACTCATAGGAGGATGAGCAGAGGAGCGCTTGTGGGTGACATGATGTGGGGACAACGCAGCTGATAATTCATTGGGGGGGCGGAAGAAAAGCAGAACAGCGCTCGCGGGTCACATATGATTAGTTCCCTGATGTGGGGACAGCACGCTGTGGCGGATAATTCACTCATTCGAGGGGGGGGGGGGCCAACCGGTATTGCGGTATGGGCAAAATTCATATCGTGCAGGAAAAATTTTTCGGTATGAATCGGTATACCGCCCAGCACTACCAGGAATGCCTCAGATGGATGCCCAATAAAGCTGGCATTTACATTAGACACATCTGCTGCAGATTTTGGAGGGACCGGCTGACTGTCCAACTTCTCCTCGACATCACAACAGGTGACGTCGGGGGAGATAAGCATCAGGTATGTGGAATTTCAACTTTCCCATACAGTTGTTCTTGAGGAGGTAAACTGCTGCCAGGGCATACATACCATAGAGACATACCATGCAGCTGCTCTGGGGTCCTTGTTTCATCCCCTTTGCTCCTGTGCAGGACCTCCCTCTTTAGAGGAACTACATTCTTAAAGGGGTACTCCACTGGAAAACATTTTTTTTTTAATGAACAGGTGCCAGAAAGTTAAACAGATTTGTAAATGACTTCTATAAAAAAAAATCTTTATCCTTCCAGTACTTTTTAGCAGCTGTATGCTACAGAGGAAATTCTTTTCTTTTTGAATTTCTTTTTTGTCTTGTCCACAGTGCTCTCTGCTGACACCTGATGCCCGTATCAGGAACTGTCCAGAGCAGGAGAAAATCCCCATGGCAAACCTATGCCGCTCTGGACAGTTCCTGATATGCACAGATGTGTCGGCAGAGTGCACTGTGGACAAGACAAAATAAAGAATTTCAAAAAGCAAATAATTTCCTCTGTAGCATACAGCAGCTGATAAGTACTGGAAGCACAAATATGTTTAAAGGGGTATTCCAGGAAAAAACTTTTTTTTTTTTTATATATATATATTTATATCAACTGGCTCCAGAAAGTTAAACAAATTTGTAAATTACTTCTGTTAAAAAAATCTTAATCCTTTCAATAATTATCAGCTGCTGAAGTTGAGTTGTTGTTTTCTGTCTGCCAACGGTGCTCTCTGCTAACATCTCTGCTTGTCTCGGGAACTGCACAGAGTAGAAGAGGTTTGCTATGGGGATTTGCTTCTAAACTGGGTGGTTCCCGAGACACGTTTCATCAGAGAGCACTTAGACAGAAAAGAACAACTCAACTTCAGCAGCTCATAAGTACTGAAAGGATTAATATTTTTTTTAATAGAGGTAATTTACAAATCTTTTTTAAGAAAACATAGGGGCAAGGAGAGGGTTCAACAGTCACAGAAAGGGTATGAAGCGGGAATAAACACTAGGCCCTTCTGTCCTGGGTGCAAACTCTGGCACCATAAAGGGGTCACATTTTACATTTTGACCCTTATTCTAGAAATAACTCTCCTCCTTGTCCACCACTAGGAATGTTGCTCAGAATTTGGAGCAGTACCTCAGGAACAGGGACACTTGGGAGATGAAGCAAACAGACATACAGTAATGTTCCATCACACAGCATGGCGCTCATGTCATGCAGCCCGCATCGGACTAGATCAGGCTTGCTTGGTGCTCAGGGTTCGCAGATAGATCTGTTCTGCTCCCTTGACTTTGATGTATGTGAAAGCTGGAAAATGATTAGTCGCCTTTCAGTCTCGTTCGCCATTGTAAGGTTCTATCATAGGGAAAGACATTACCAGCAATTCCCCAAGATAACCCTATTATTATTATAGTTACTGTCATAATATATAATAGCCTGGGGTAGGCGGGGTTCACACCACATTTTTGCAATACAGTTCCCGTATCAGGTTTTTGATAAAAAAAACGGATTCCTCAAAACCGCACTAAACTGTATCAAAACGTGTGTACAAACTTTTATCCGTATCCGGTTTGAAAAATGATGTCTGGTTGCATCCGTTTTTTTAAAGAAAATAACATACGTTTTTAACTTTTCACTCCATTATGAATAAAGTTTCACTTGTTTGATTGATATTCCAAGAAAAAAACTGAACAAAGTCAAAAACCGGATGGATCCGTACGCACGTACGGTTCTGTACGGTTCCCTTTGACTCCCATGTTAAAAAAATAAAATAAATTGTATACGTTTCAATACGGTTTTCCACCTGGACTAAACTGTATCAAAACGTGTGTACAAATTTTAACCTGTGTACGGTTAAAAAACGTATACGTTTTTAAAAAAATGATGTCCGGTTGCATCCATTTTTTAGGAAAAAACCATATACGTTTTTAACTTTTCACTCCATTATGAATAAAGTTTCACTTGTTTAATTGAAATTCCAAGAAAAAAACTGTGCAAAGTCAAAAACCGTATCGTGAAAACCGGATGGAACCGTACACACGTACGGTTCTGTACGGTTCCCATTGACTCCCATGTTAAAAAAAACTTATACGTTTCACCCGGACCAAAAACCGTGGTAGGCTATGGTTTTGGGTACAGGGGAAAAAAACTGACAAAACCGTTACATGATGCAAAACGGACACAACCTGATGCATCTTTTGTCATACAGTTTTCAATGGAGAGTCAATGCATATGGTTTTCAATACAGTTCCATACGGTTTTCAAATTGAAAACGTATACGGGAAGTGTATCGCAAAAACGTGGTGTGAACGCAGTCGTATTTAGATTCACTGGGAATCCATACAGCCTCATGCTAGGAGTTGTAGCTTTACATCAGCCGGATAGTCACAGGTAGAGATGGATGCCCTATGCTAGAATTCTGGCAGCCCCTTATCTTCTGCTACTTTAACAGTTCTCTAATAGGATGCGGTTTCCTCCCATTTTTGGTGTCAATCTGTTTTTTTTTTGTTTTTTTTCCGTGCATGTAAAAAATAATTTGTGTTGTTTTGTATAGTAGGATGTGGCTCGCTGCGGTCGGTCTATAGGACTTCCAGACGTGTCAAAGCTGTAGGCAGGATACAGATGTAGTAAGATATATTGTCACGGTTCCTTCCATGGCGGTGATAAAGACGCCTTCTGGTGGACATCTATCCGGGGGCCCCCCACGCTTCTCTTCCTGCTTTGGGTATTGACACCGTTTGATGTCAAACAGACAATCCTTGTCCTCACAACAGGAACTGATATGTTGTGTCAGGGCAGGGGCAAGGGGAGAGTCAAAAATCAATGTATAGCCCAGTGTTTCCCAACCAGTGTGCCTCCAGCTGTTGCAAAACTACAACTCCCAGCATGCCCGGACAGCCGTTGGCTGTCCGGGCATGCTGGGAGTTGTAGTTTTGCAACAGCTGGAGGCACACTGGCTGGGAAACACTGTTTTGGGGAGATGATCTGGCTTACCCCTTCTTTATTCTGAATATGTAAACGCTTGGCCGACAAATATGGTGATTGGCAGAATGTACCCCAAAGAAGACCATAGGGGGGGGAAACAGGGCTTTGATTGGTTGGATTTTAACCTTTATTACAACCAATGCTATGGACATCAGTTTTTGTGACCCATAGGCTTCACCTATTGTTTTAGGCTGGGTTACATAGTTACATAGTTACATAGTTAGTATGGTTGAAAAAAGACATACGTCCATCAAGTCCAACCAGGGGATTGAAGGGAAGGATGTAAGGGGATAAGGGAAAGGGATGTAGTTTTATAATTCTGCATAAGCATTAATGTTATTTTGTTCCAGGAATGTATCTAACCCTGCTTTAAAGCTGTTAATTGTTCCTGCTGTGACCAGTTCCTGAGGTAGACCGTTCCATAAATTCACAGTCCTCACGGTAAAGAAGGCGTGCCGCCCCTTTAGACTAAACCTTTTCTTCTCCAGACGGAGGGAGTGCCCCCTCGTCCTTTGGGGGGGTTTAACCTGGAACAGTTTTTCTCCATATTTTTTGTATGGGCCATTTATATACTTATATACGTTTATCATATCCCCCCTTAAACGTCTCTTCTCAAGACTAAACAATTGTAACTCCTTTAATCGCTCCTCATAGCTAAGATGTTCCATGCCCCATATTAGTTTAGTCGCGCGTCTCTGCACCCTTTCCAACTCCGCAGTGTCCCTTTTATGAACAGGCGACCAAAACTGAACAGCATATTCCAGGTGAGGCCGTACCAATGCTTTATAAAGGGGGAGTATTATGTCCCTGTCCCTTGAGTCCATGCCTCTTTTTATACATGACAATATCCTGCCGGCTTTGGAAGCAGCAGCCTGACATTGTGCTATTTTGTAGTCTGTGATCTACAAGTACACCCAGATCCTTCTCTACCAGTGACTCTGCCAGTTTAATCCCCCCTAAGACATACGACGCATGCAGGTTATTAGTACCCAGATGCATAACTTTACATTTATCCACATTGAACCTCATTTGCCAAGTGGATGCCCAGACACTTAGTCTATCCAAGTCATCTTGTAACTTATGCACATCCTCTATAGACTGTACCGTGCTACAAAGCTTGGTGTCATCTGCAAAGATAGAAACAGAGCTGTTAATACCATCCTCTATATCATTGATAAATAAATTAAACAGCAGCGGGCCCAGTACTGAACCTTGGGGTACACCACTAATAACCGGGGACCAATCAGAGTACGAATCATTGACCACCACTCTCTGGGTACGATCTATGAGCCAGTGTTCAATCCAGTTACAAACTAAAGTTTCCAAGCCCAAGGACCTTAACTTACCTGTCAGATGTCTGTGAGGGACAGTATCAAATGCTTTGGCAAAATCCAGAAACACTATATCCACAGCCATTCCTCTGTATAGACAGCCCCCCTCTATATACACCCCCCCCCCCCCCCCCCTCTATATCCACAGCCATTCCTCTGTCAAGGCTTCTACTCACCTCTTCATAAAAGCAAATTAGATTGGTTTGACAACTTCTATCCTTAGTAAACCCATGCTGGCTATCACTTATAATACTATTATCCCCTATGTATTCCTGTATGTAATCCCTTATAAGTCCTTCAAACAATTTACCCACAATGCACGTTAGACTTACCGGTCTATAATTGCCTGGCGAAGACCTAGAGCCCTTCTTGAAGATTGGTACCACATTAGCCTTGCGCCAGTCCCTTGGCACAATACCAGACACCAGAGAATCTCTAAATATCATGAACAAGGGTACAGATATTACTGAACTTACCTCTCTAAGAACTCTTGGGTGTAGTCCATCCGGTCCTGGGGATTTGCTTACATTTACTTTACTTAACTTACCTTGTACCATCTCTACATTAAGCCAGTTCAATACATTATATGATGTGTTACCAGCACTGACCTGACCAATGTCAGCTCCTTCTTCCATAGTATATACAGAACTAAAGAACCCATTCAGTAGCTCCGCCTTCTCTTGATCGCCCGTGACAACCTCCCCAAAACTTTTTTATTTTTATGACACCGTATGCCGAAACCGTATAGCAAAATCGTGGTGTGAAACCCACCCTTAGGCTGGGTTCACACCACGTTTTTGCAATACAGTTCCCGCAAACGTTTTCAATGTGAAAACCGTACGGAACCGTATTGAAAACCGTATGCATTGACTCTACTTTTTGCAATACAGTGCCCGTATCAGGTTTTTGATTAAAAAAAAAACTGGATTCCTCAAAACCTGACTAAAATGTATAAAAACGTGTGTACAAATTTTAATCCGTATACGGTTTAAAAAAATAATGTCCGGTTGCATCAGTTTTTTAAGAAAAAAAAAGGTATAAGTTTTAAACTTTTCACTCCATTATGAATAAAGTTTCACTTGTTTGATTGAAATTCCATGAAAAAAAACTGTGCAAGGTCAAAAACTGTATGGCGAAAACAGGATGGAACTGTACGCACATACGGTTCTGTACAGTTACCATTGACTCCCATGTAAGAAAAAAAAAAAACGTATACGGTTTAATACGGTTTAATACGGTTTTTCACCCAGACCAGACAAAAAATAAAAAGTAATAAAACGTATGGTTTGAAAAATGGAGACAACCGTATACATTATGGTGCATGCAGTTTTGAATGGGAAGTCTATGGGCACGGTTTTCTGTGCGGTTGCATACTTTTTTTTTTTTTTTTTTTTTTTATGACACCGTATGCCGAAACCGTATAGCAAAATCGTGGTGTGAAACCCACCCTTAGGCTGGGTTCACACCACGTTTTTGCAATACAGTTCCCGCAAACGTTTTCAATGTGAAAACCGTACGGAACCGTATTGAAAACCGTATGCATTGACTCTCCATTGAAAACCGTATGCCAAAAGATGCATCAGGTTGTGTCCGTTTTGCATCCTGTACAGTTTTGTCAGTTTTTTTCCCGTACCCAAAACCGTAGCCTACCACGGTTTTTGGTCTGGGTGAAAAACTGTATTAAACCATATACATGTTTGTTTGTTTTTTTTTTAATATGGGAGTCAATGGGAACCGTACAGAACCGTATGTGCGTACGGTTCCATCCGGTTTTCACCATCCGGTTTTTGACTTTGCACAGTTTTTTTTTTTCTTGCAATTTCAATCAAACAAGTGAAACTTTATTCGTAATGGAGTAAAAAGTTTAAAACGTATACGTTTTTTTAAACGGATGCAACCGGACATCATTTTTTAAACCGTATACGGGTTAAAGTTTGTACACACGTTTTGAAACAGTTTAGTCCAGTTTTGAGGAATCAGTTTTTCATCAAAACCCTGATACGGGAACTGTATTGCAAAAATGTGGTGTGAATGCAGCCTTAAACCGAGCAAAGGCCCATACATACTCATGGGCTCACAAGGTGGCTTGTACCCGGCTGCATTGGGAGACCATAAATGCAAGGCTGGCATCAGATAGTACAGAAATTGGCAAATATCTAATAGTTATGGCCACCCAGCTTTACTCATCAGGGGAGATTTATCAAAACTTGTGCAGAGGAAAAGTCGACCAGTTGCCCATAGCAACCAATCAGATCGCTTCTTTCATTTTTGAAAAGGCCTCTGAAAAAAAAAAATCTGATTGGTTGCTATGGGCAACTGGTCATCTTTTCCTCAGTACAGGTTTTGACGAATCTCCCCCATAGAGTGTATTTGTGCAAACCTATAAGAATGTGGAGTCATAATGATAAAGCAGGATACGCCGAGAAGGCAAATACAAGAACTGCAACAAATGTTTTATTTTTTTATGTTTTTTTTCTTTATGCCTATTGTATTGGGTCGTGATGGGGTGTAATAGTAGCTAAGTGGTCATAAAAAGCAATACAAAATGTACTAGGAGACGCATCCTTCTTGTGACAAAGTATTGTTGTACATGGACGCCATACAAAAAGTGGCATAAGTAAGAACATTTTAATACACTTAGGGGGAGATTCATGAAAACCTGTGTAGAGGAAGAGCGGTGCAGTTGCCAATAGTAACGAATCAGATTTTTCATTACATTTTTAGGGTACGTTCACACGTACGCAGATTTGATGCGCAGGATTTGCTGCACAGGATTTTCTGCTGCAGATTTCAATGTAAACCAAATGACTGAGCACAGCTTCTAATCTGCAGTTACAAATCCTGCGCATCAAATCTGCGCAAGATCCTGTACGTGTGAACGTACCCTTAAAGGGGTACTCCACTGCTCAGCATTTAGAACAAACTGTTCCGAACGCTGTAGCCGGCGCTGGGAGCTCGTGACGTAATAGCCCCACCCTCTCATGACATCATAGCCCCGCCCCCTCATGACATCATGCCTCACCCCCTCAATGCAAGTCTATGGGAGGAGGCGTGATGGGCGTTGTGATGTAATAGCCCCGCCCTCTCATAACGCCTGTCACGCCCCTCCCATAGACTTGCATTGAGGGGGTGGGCCATGATGTCATGAGAGGGCGGGCTATGATGTCATGAGGGGGCGGGGCTATTACGTCACAAGCTCCTGACGCCGGCTCCAGCATTCGGAACAGTTTGTTCCAAACGCTGAGCAGCAGAGTACCCCTTTAAAGAGTCCTGTGAAAAACAAAAGAAGTGATCTGATTGGTTGCTATGGGTCACAGCACCACTCTTCCTCTACACAGATTTTGATAACTCTCTCCCTAAGTGAATTGTGGTGTCAGTGGGCACCAAGTGATGGCTATCAACTTTATAATCCAATGACACAGCACCCCTAGTGGCCTGATCTTACACAATTGCTTGTTGTTATGCAAGAGGCCATAATCTGTTTTGGTTTTATCCAAGATGGTGCCAGTTTCCTTATGATTTCCAGCGAGGAGTGTCTCAGTCGTCCGTCCTCCGTTTTCTCTTGTTTCTGATTTCCACCCCACCTGGGGCTGTTAGCCATGATGGTATAAACAATGTGTGGTGGATGAGCGCCCAGCACCATGTTTACCCAACTACACAAGATTACAGATGGGATCATAAAGTTACTGATCAGCAGACAAAGCAGGAAGGTGAAATACCAAAAGGTTCCCACGGAGGGGGTGGGGGGGGGTCAAGACGATATCTGGAGGAGAGGAAGGTAGCTGAGCCCTGATGGTGTTCGGGAGCCCTCCTTGTAGAAAAGTGGGCACTCTGGCTGTGATTAATATTGGGGAGATTTAGGGGGGAGAATAGTGGGCACTTTTGCTGTGACTAGTATAGGGGAGACCTGGTAGAATAGTGGGCACTAATACAGAGGCCAATATGGCCACCACTGATATCTAGGGTACTGTCACAGAACTTCTGTGGAGCAATGCGGCATGTTCTATTTAGGCGCACTTCAGCTGGCACTGTTGTGTGTTTTCTAGGGAAGTCCTAACTGTGATTGAAGACCATCCATCCCTCTGTGATTTTTGAGGTGTTTTGCCTAGATATTCAGGTCATATGGTTACAATCTGATCCTTTGATAAGGGGAGGTACAGATGTGTTGTAGCTGCTTATCTCACACCCCCTATAGAAATAACACATGCATTACAGAATGTGCCTGACAATGGGGGCATCAGAGAACATGGCTGTTGTCTTATCATAGACCATAAAGATCTTGCTAGACCAGTCCTCTTGCTTTCCTGATAGATAAGCGGTGCCAGAAGTGCCTTTTTATTGTACTTAAAGGGGTACTCCGCTGCTCAGCGTTTGGAACAAACTGTTGCGAACTCTGGAGCTGGTGCCGGGAGCTCGTGACGTCACAGCCCCGCCCCCTCATGACGTCATGCCCAGCCCCCTCAATGCAAGTCTATGGGAGGGGGCGTGAAACGCCCCCTCCCATAGACTTGCATTGAGGGGGCGGGGCGTGACGTCATGAGGCGGCAAGGCTGTGACGTCACGAGCTCCCGTCTCCAGCGTTCGGAACAATTTGTTCCAAACGCTGAGCAGCGAAGTACCCCTTTAACAACATGCAGACCCCCATTCCCTGTAATAATGACCCCTGGTGTGACACTTGTGTTTTTCGGCTGGTGCCCCTGACAGTCCGTTGTCCTCACATGGAAGGATGAGACCTGTCAAAGCTGAAGGGACAACAATAAAACAAAAATAGAGAAACAGAAACACAGCCGCACATCCACGATCTGCATTTTGATCTACTTGCTTTTCAGCATAATTTCAAAAATGAAAAGGTTGTTATTTATACATTTTGATCAAAAAGTACAAGCCCACTCGCCACGTCAAGGCCACCTCGTCATTGTTACGTATAACCGGAACACTAAAATATAACCGGTCTGACCATGGAGAGAGTGAGCTCTATACATTTATTGTAATCTTCTTGACATCATGGCAGACGGTACATAAAACAAGAAATCTTCATATAAAGGCCGTCCTTAGCATGAGTAAATAATGTAGGAGGGTTATGTAGACGTGTCCATAAATCTTGTCTCACCAGCTGGGATTTCTTCCTTAGTACTTCATCCATCCATCTTGAAATGTCCATCAAAATGGCCGCCTCTGTTAGCTTCCTCCAGCTGTCATCCTCCTTGTGCGGGAGGGCTGTACAGGACTTCCTGGAGACCTTCGTCAGTTCCTCCCTCCATCCTGGCTTTCTCTGGAGCCACTTATGCTCAAATGATGGGTGTGTCCTTTATAAATGTGGGCTTGTTTATAACTTGTGGGTGTCATGTGTCCACTATTATTATTATGGGATATAAAAAAAATTACATACTTTCTGTCAGTCAGAGTGGGTCCCTAACCTAAAACTGGCATAGTGCCAGGCGGTGACCACCGCCTCCATGACACTAAGCCCACGGGGAATGACCCAGTGGTCAGGCAGCCCCACTGCTGCCCGACCAAGCCCCAAGCTGCCCGACCAAGCTAAAGGGACATTGAACCTGTAAGAACCTTTTATGTTGATCCCAAGAAGCGTCAGATCTTCCGACAGACAGCGAGGACTATAAATATAATATTCCGCAGCTTCTCCTTTTATCTCTAATACTGACCCGGCCTCTTCCTGCCTAAACAGCAGCTGTGTCTTCTCCATGACCTCCTTGGTGCTGTACTTGTAGACTTTGTGGCCTGCATCTTGTGAACCACATCCTATGAACATGTTGCTCAGTTTGTACGTTGCTACTTTTAGGTCTTTTTTGGGGTGTAATTTCTATTCCAGGAGTCCGTGTAGGTTGCAGCCACTGATACTGTGTCAGTTATGGGTGATGATCTTGGTTTTCTCCTACTCCAGATGCCCTGGTATATGGTTGAAAGAAGAAGCTCTAGCTTGTAGCTCCAGCCCCTGCTCCCCTCTTCCCTATGGTCTGCTCAGGACAAGACCAGTGATGTGAAGAGGAGGAGCTCATATTACGGCTCATTAGAATTTAAGGCAGCGTGAAGTCTTTCTCAGTCACAGTAGTTTACATCAGAACTGACCCACTGCTGTCTTATATGAGAGAGGCTTCCTGCTGCCTTAAAATCTAGTGATCAGTAATACGAGCTTCCCTTCTTCACAACAATAGTCTTGTCCTGAGCAGACTCGTTTTTTCTGCTTATTGTGTGTGTGTATTATCCCTGTTTATTGGGTTTTTAGGTATGCTTTTGGTGACATGTCACTTTTCAATCCCATACATATTTAGGTGTAGTAACACAGCAAAAACAAAACTGGTTCACATGTAGGGGAACAAATTATTGCTGTAAACTCTGTATCATTCTAATTATTATTATTATTATTTTTAAATAAAAATTCATCCTTATTATTACCAAATTTGGTAAGCAATGAACCTGGAAACTTCAAAACGTGTTGCATCCTTATCCATGGGTAAAATAGCATCCTTCGGTCTTAAAGGGAAGAAAATAAGTGAAAATGTGTCTTGCCAACTGCTTGGAATTTTTAGTCCATCATCTGACTAGTACTGAGATACAGTACCAGACACTACCATACACAAGATTGGCACTGTTTTGGGGAAAATAAGAGGATACTTGTATGTCGACCAGGAATACTTGTAGCTGCCAGCCTCTCGGATGTCCTCTTAGGGCAGTGTTTCTTAAGCAAAACTACAACTCCCAGCATGCCCGGATAACTTTTGGCTGTTCAGGCATGCTGGGAGTTGTAATTTTGCAACAACTGGAGTTACCCTGGTTGGGAAACGCTATCTTAAGGACTCTTTGCAGAGAGTGTGAACACAAAGAAGAATTCCTTTACCTAAATTGTGCAATAGCAGGAAGTACATGGGTAAGTATTCATACCCTGAGGGATTTCCAGCCTGTGACACCGCCGTGACAAGCTGCTAATCCTAGGGACTGTGATAATTCTGGAATTTTCTATAGACTGATGTCACAGTCAGCCATGGACCAGCTTTGAAGGCCTTTCAGCAAGATACCGTCTTACTACACAAACATTCACATTGAGTCACCTGATGTTTCGCCAGCTGTTACTGCCCGTCTGAAGAGCGGGCACAGCTTCGGGCACAGCTCCGTATGCTGCACACAGTTTACTATCATAAAATTGATTTTTTTTGGGCAGGCACTGTGACTATTCCCATCAGTCCTTGTAGAGTATCGTCAGACAACTATCTAATGTGGGCTCTCCCCCGGCGCCAGAAGTTGTTGAAATCCAACTGCCCCAACTGGAATCTGGCAGCTGCCCCCCCCCCCCTTCATACCACATGCACACTCATCTGATCTAAGCATGCATGTATATATGTGAAATGGCTGTCAGCTTTCTAGTGTGTATGACTTTTACTTTACTGAACTCCGGTGGAAAACAAATGTTGCCAGTAAGTTAAACAGATTTGTAAATGACTTCTATAAAAAAAATTCTTAATCCTTCCAGTACTTATCAGCTGCTGTATGTTCCAGAGGAAGGTGTGTAGTTTTTTCCAGTCTGACCACAGTGCTCTCTGCTGATACCTCTGTCCGTATCAGGAACTGTCTGGAGCAGGTGAGGTTTTCTATGGGCATTTGCTCCTGCTCTTTATTGTTCCCGACACCGACAGAGGTGGCGACAGAGAGCAGATTGTAGTCAGACTTGAAAGAACTACACAACTTCCTCTGGAGCATGCTGTAGCTGATAAGTACTGGAAGGCTTAAAGGAATACTATAGTGAAAAATAACTTATTTCCCTGATAAGTTATAAATCGCGGGGGGTCCTTCGGATAGGGGATAAATTATTTTGCACTACAGAATTCCTTTAAGATTTTTATATAGAAGTACTTTTCAAATCTGTATATAGAAAACTTTTTTTCAAGCTGACCTTTCTCTAATGTGTATAGCGGCAAAGTCTGCCACGCCCTGCAATTTAACCAAATGGGTGAGGCTATGGTTGAATTTTGATTCCCAGTCCATTTCTTCTCAAGGAAGTTAAAGGGGTACTCCGCTGCTCAGCGTTTGAAACAAACTGTTCCGAACGCTGGAGCCGGCGCCGGTAGCTCGTGACATCATAGCCCCGCCCCCTCATGGCGCCACATCACGCCCCCTCAATGCAAGTCTATGGGAGGGGGCGTGGCAGCCGCCACGCCCCCTCCCATAGACTTGCATTGAGGGGGCAGGGTGTAACGTCATGGGGGGGCTATAACGTCACGAGCTCCCGGCGCTGGCTCCAGCGTTCGGAACAGTTTGTTACAAACGCTGAGCAGCGGAGTACCCCTTTAAGGTGGTGCCAGACGTATTTAGTCGTAGCTTATTCTTCTTCTGTGAAGTTATGCACACTCAACCAAACTGAGCGTTCATG